>NC_089843.1:216772589-217037589 GCF_035609145.1 Eleutherodactylus coqui
TATGATACAGAACATTATGAAAGTTTGTCAGTGACTGTTAACGGGGCTGTCTCATTTCTAGCTGTCTCACTACGCCGCACATTGTGTGGTGGCCTGGATTAGTCCTGCAGGCTGAGTCTCATTCACTTTAATAGGACTCAACCTGCAGTACCAAGCTGGGCCACTGCGCAATGTATGGAGCAGTCTGCTTCCTGTGGCAAAACAGCTTGAAGCGGGACAATTTCTTTTATATAAAAAGGAAAATGCAAAAATACAGCATGCCATCACTCATTATACAGTAGGGTCCCTGGGTGACCAGAGAGTAGTGACTACATTATGTATGTTATTCACTGCCAGTGAGATAACTACAAGGGGTGCAAAGGTTGCAGTAATATCTGATTCCTGAAAGGGCGGCAAGAAAATGCCCAAAAGTTGCACATTTTTGTGCAAGTATGACTGTTTTTATGTCATAGAGTTCAGCAATAGGAGTAGCAGAGTTTGCAAGCGAAAAATGGACAAGATCAGGTTTCGGGTTCAGCTTCATACCCCAAAGGCCAGTTCAAAATGTGTGTTGTGGGAAGGGTCTGGTATCAGGATACAGACTCCGGATTCAGGAAACATACTTCGGAATAGCTTTCAGGGTGTCAGGATACAGGCACGGGTTTCATGATGCACAAAGCAGGATACAAGCGCAGTCCAGGACTCAGGGTTTAGGCTCAGGTTTGGGTTACGGAGAAGAGAACAGAATGCAAACTCAGGCATCAGAGTTCGGTACGGAATCAGAGTCCAGGCATTGACCAAGCCACTGGCTGGTGCAAACAGCAAAACAAATTCAATGTCTTGCCTTGAGACCAATATAAGGCCTCATGTCCACGGGGAAAATCAGGCCCGCCGCAGATTCTTCATGTAGAATCTGTAGCGGGTCCCTCCTGCCCCGCGGACATGATGCCTAAAAATCAGAATAAACTCACCTACTCCGTTCGATGCGTATCTTCCTTCCTTCGCGGCCGGATTTTCTTTCTTCGGCCTGGTGGATGTGCCGAAGAAAGAAAATCTGGCCGCGAAGAAGGGAAGAACCGTACCGTCCGCAGCAGGTGAGTTTAATTCTGGTACGGGTCTCCCGGGGATCCGGACGGCTTCCATAGGCTTCAATAGAAGACCCGCACGAAAAAGGAGCATGTCTATTTTTTTTCCACACACGGATCTGCGCCTGACGGGAAAAATGACATCCGAAGGTATTTAACTACCTGTGGGTGTCCACTGCATCCCTATGGGGCGCGGATCTGCGTGCGGAGAAACGCTGTGGATTTAAAGCCAGTGGACATGAGGCCTTAAAGGGGTTGTCCCGCACCGAAACGGTTTTTTTTTTTTTTTCAATAGCCCCCCCGTTCGGCGTGAGACAAACCCGATGCAGGGGTTAAAAAAGAAAACCGGATAGTGCTTACCTGAATCCCCGCGCTCCGGTGACTTCTTACTTACCTGGTGAAGATGGCCGCCGGGATCTTCACCCTCGGTGGACCGCAGGTCTTCTGTGCGGTCCATTGCCGATTCCAGCCTCCTGATTGGCTGGAATCGGCACGTGACGGGGCGGAGCTACGAGAAGCCGCTCTCCGGCACAAGCGGCCCCATTCAGAAAAGAAGAAGACCGGACTGCGCAAGCGCGTCTAATCCGGCGATTAGACGCTGAAAATTAGACGGCACCATGGAGACGGGGACGCTAGCAACGGAACAGGTAAGTGAATAACTTCTGTATGGCTCATAATTAATGCACGATGTACATTACAAAGTGCATTAATATGGCCATACAGAAGTGTATAACCCCACTTGCTGCCGCGAGACAACCCCTTTAAGGTAATTTAATTCAACAGCTGCTCACAACATTAATAGGAGAATTAGGTGTACGTCTTGCAATACTGTTACAATACTACCCAAAGACACAAAAATGAACACTCCTGTCCTCCTATTCATACTTTTAAAGAAAATCTCCAAATTTGAACATTTTTAAATATCAGTTTATATTGTCATACTCCGTTGAGTAATCTGATAAATACTTTACTTATCTTGTACTGCTCATGTGACAAGGGAATAAAAAGTTAAACACCCACCTAGTCCCAAGAGAATGGGCGGAGTTTCAAAGGAATTTACAGGGAGTAACAATATGAAATAACTCAAATTTGGAAAGTATTGGTCAGATTTTTTTTACTTTTTATGTAGATTTAAATGCCATTTTTTAAAATCTTATCCGAACCCAAGAAATGATAGAATGAATGATCAATGTGGTGACTGCTTATGTAGGGCCAGATTATATATGCAGTTATATTACTTTTGACTTACCGTAAATTATATGTAAAACATTCTTATTTTCCTACATTTAATTATACATAATAATATATTTTACATAGTTCCAACAATTATTCTAAAATAGTGATGTACACTATTCACACCTATACAACCACAATTGACTATGTTCACCTTTGCAACCGTTTTTCTTTCAAATTTCTATCTAAAATGTATTTAAAACCCATTTTCCTCTCCAAGACATGGCCCCTTGGCCAAGCATGCATACTTGGGCGGCTGTGGGGGGGGCTCAGCAGTAGTAGCTTGTTCGGCCGACAGCTCTCTAAAGTTATGGACACCATTAGAACTTCCTTCGGAAGTTCTATAAACTCTATATGGAATTATTTTTTATAACCGTTTCTCTTTAAAATACCCCGTTTCCCTGAAAATAAGACCTAGCATGATTTTCCAGAATTTTTCAGGATGCAAAATGATTTTTCAGGCTTTTTGAGGATGCTTGAAATATAAGCCCTACTCCAAAATTAAGCCCTGCTAACAGTTAATTAAAAAAGTCAATTTAAATAGTGTCCAGGCAGCTATACATGTAAAAAGGTTAAACCTTTTTGAACAAAAATTAATATAAGACACTGTCTTATTTTCGGGGAAACACGGTATATGATCACATTAGTGATATATTTCATTTAAGCCCTAAGATATAAATGTATCGTTGAAAAGTTACTATGTACAATTTACATTGCTAAAGAAATAGTTGATAGGCCTGAATGTCTCGCCGTTTAAAGGATTCAACACTACATAGGAGCTGAGGGATTGAATCCATCCTCAGAATGGTCTGCCTCAGCACTTATAGGAGTCTAAGGAATGGATTTTCTGCTATCATTCTCAAGGTTTATGTTACCTTCTAGCTGCGCAGGAATATTTACAATTCATGTACAGTTATCAGTTAATAGTTATCTACTGCCTTGCCGTACTCTGGAGACGACTGCAATGCTTGGAATATTTATCATGAAGACTTTCACAAATGATAGTTTAATGAGAAATGTAACCATTGTATACTAATAGGTACAGACATTATCCTAGTACAAATATACGGCACTTTAGAGATGGAGGACACTCGGGTCCCCTTTCATACACTCCTCAAAGTCTTACTTCATAGTTGGGGCACTGGCGTAACTATAGAGGATGAAGGGGATGCGGCCCAGGAGTCTTAGGGGGCCATAAGGCCTCTCTTCTCCATATAGGGAGCCCAGTACTATGAATGAAGCATTATAGTTGGGGGCCCTGTTACAGATTTTGCATTGGAGCCCAGGAGCTTCACGTCATGCCTCTGAGTTGGCGATTTCCCACTCACTGCTGCTCATGGTTAATGACTATTAAATAGCATTACTACAATCAGTTTGGAAACTTGTATTAAGGAATATCTTAGGCCATAGTCACATCGGCATTGAAACCTCCGGTTGAAGGTACCGCCGTAGATCCAGCTCAAAATACTGGAAGAAAGCCGGGCACCTGAACAGAAACTGAATGAACCCAATTATAGTCAATGTGGTCCATTCTATGTTTTTCTGTCCTGAGACGGAGCCGCCTGGCCAGGTAGATTCCCCTTTCCTGCTCCATCAGTTTGGAAACTTGTATTAATGAATATCTTAGGCCATAGTCACATCGGCATTGAAACCTCCGGTTGAAGGTACCGCCGTAGATCCAGCTCAAAATACTGGAAGAAAGCCGGGCACCTGAACAGAAACTGAATAAACCCAATTATAGTCAATGTGGTCCATTCTATGGTTTTCTGTTCTGTCCTGAGACAGAGCCGCCTGGCCAGGTAGATTCCCCTTTCCTGCTCCATCAGTTTGGAAACTTGTATTAAGGAATATCTTAGGCCATATTCGCATTGGCATTGGAACCTCCAGTTGAAGGTACCGCCGTAGATCCAGCTCAAAATACTGGAAGAAAGCCAGGCACCTGAACAGAAACTGAATAAACCCAATTATAGTCAAGGTGGTCCATTCTATGTTTTTCTGTACTGAGATGGAGCCGCCTGGCCAGGTAGATTCCCCTTTCCTGCTCCCCGAATGGAGCAAGAAAGTGGAACCCGGGAGCAGTTGTGAAATCACCCTTCTCCTGAAGCTCGGTTGGCTCATGGCAGAATAATTTGATTGTATCAGAGGAAATAGAGAAGAAAAAAAACATCCATATCACAGGATCGCCATTTTTAGGATTCGAGAGCAGGAAAGGTGGGGGGGGGGGGTCAGAGAGCGCCTGATCACTAGCAAAAAAAAAAATTTTTTTTTAAATTTTCATTTACATTAAATCAATTTTAGATTTTAAAACTTTTCAGAATAAATTTATGGAATCAAATTAGAAAGTCAAATTGAGGTCGGTGTACCTGTAGATCATGGCGGCGCCGTACATAGGAGGGGGAGTGCCAGTTAAATTTATCTATGTTATTACCTTGAAGTGAATTTAATTTGCTTGAAGATTGCTCAGCATTCAATTATCAAGACGTACGGGCAGATATAGAAGCTATTCCAAATTAGTCATGTACCCAACTCCCATTATTTAGCGCTAGGCTTTAATCTAGGGAAAAATCCCTTTGACCATTTTGTGACCGGAAGCGTTTTAAAAGAGAACGATGTGTCAGATTTATTTCAGTGTTAATTTATTTCCGATTTGAAGGTTTTTGATCATTATTGGGGTGACTGGCGATGCAAGCAAATTTACATTCAGAAGCAATGTGATAAATAACATTTGTAATGTATTTAAAGGGAATATATCACCAACATTTTTTTTTCTATTAATTAAAGCCAGATAGTGAAACGTTTCCCATTTTTCTACCCTGTTTCCCCGAAAATAAGACATACCCTGAAAATAAGACCTAACATGATTTTCCAGAATTTTTGAGGATGCAAAATGATTTTTCAGGGTTTTTGAGGATGCCTGAAATATAAGCCCTACTGCAAAATTAAGCCCTGCTAACAGTTAATTAAAAAAGTCAATTTAAATAGTGTTCAGGCAGCTATACATGTAAAAAAGTGAAAACTTTTTGAACAAAAATTAATATAAGACACTGTCTTATTTTGGGGGAAACACGGTAATTGTTTTTACTCATTCTGTTGTCTATATGTGACTATGGAGGTGGCCATCTTTCCTGAGCTGCATTTAATAACATTAAAGGGAATCTGTAACCTACGTTTAGCACTATAGGCTAAGCTTATGGGCTGAAAATAGGTTGTGTCCAGGAATGTAGGTGTTATACTTACCTCCCCCGGCACTCAGTGCATTGAGTAGCGCTGCTAAGTAGTCTGCCCGTCCTAATTTCATAATGGGTGGACTACTTAGCAGCATCATCCAATGCATTGAGTGGTGGCTTTTAGCACCCCCACACCTGGGGAATGACAGATAAGTTAACACTTACATTCCTGGATTGAGTGGGTCACCTACTTAACTTGTAGGGCTAAAAGTAGGTGGCGCTGTCTCTTTAAGAGCATGTACAAGATATGATTTTATGGCCATTCACACAATAGATAGGAGGTGACTTGTTGACTAGTATGGGAAACTGTTCTAGACCTTTGTAGGGGTCATTTGCAGGGAGTGAAGTACATTGACACATCTTATACCTAGAGTGAATGCTGCAGTAAATAAATGACATAATTTTAATTATTTAGGGCTTAATTACACTGAGCTCCCAAAAAATGTCCCATCCCGCATACAAAGACATTTTTGAAAATGTTATTCTTCCGAATTTGTGGCTATAGTTTAGGGAAGTCTCTTTCGTGTTCCGGTGCCCCTGTGTACAAAGCAAGTTTTTTTTCTATTTCACACAATTTAAGAATTTTTGAAAGTTTTTCCATACATAATATGGTACATTAAATAGTACAGTTAAAAATACAACTCGTCCCGCCAGTACCGAGGCCTCATACTGACTGCTATGTCAAGAGAAAAGTCAAAAAGTTCTAGTTCTGGAAAAGTGGCGATGAAATAATAAAAAGGAACATTTGAGAAATTGCTGGTCTTTAACCCTTTGCAATCCAATTTTGGATTCAGGGTTTCCTAGGGGGCTTTCTCTTTCTGTTATTATACAATGGCACCATCTGCTGGCTATAGCCAGTATTGCAGTGTGTGACATGCTGGAGAGGCCCCCGACAACAGAGCGGCCAGTAATCTACAGTAAGAATACCCTGCCGGACGTCTTCTGATATCGGAGCTGTACAGCCTTCAATCAGAATGTCTTTAGACGTCAGACAGTGGATTGGAAAGGGTTAAAGGGCTCTACAAAGATGTTGATGAAGAAACGTGCTGCCTACATTTATCACATTCACTCTTTTCTGGTTTCTGAGGTCGTGATCGGCTCTACTGCTTTTTCCAGATTTTTGGATTTAACATTGCAGACCATAGAACAATGGCCAAAAAGATTGTAGACTTTTTTATATTCTTTCATCCCTTTGCTTCGGGTGACCACAAATAGAATGGCTTGAAGAAGCGATGATTTGATATCTTATAGCATTAGCTTTCAAATGCTTTCTTCGATAGAATTTCTTTTAGCATTAAACAGATCTACTTTAGAGCCAAGCTAAGTGAATCTTCCATTTAAAGGGGTTGTCCCGCGCCGAAACGGGTTTGTTTTTTTTTCAATAGCCCCCCCGTTCGGCGCGAGACAAACCCGATGCATGTGTTTAAAAAAAAAACGGATAGTACTTACCCGAATCCCCGCGCTCCGGTGACTTCTTACTTACCTTGCGAAGATGGCCGCCGGGATCTTCACCCTCGGTGGACCGCAGGTCTTCTGTGCGGTCCATTGCCGATTCCAGCCTCCTGATTGGCTGGAATCGGCACACGTGACGGGGCGGAGCTACGAGGAGCCGCTCTCCGGCACGAGCGGCCCCATTCAGAAGAAAGAAGACCGGACTGCGCAAGCGCGTCTAATCGGGCGATTAGACGCTGAAATTAGACGGCACCATGGCGACCGGGACGCTAGCAACGGAACAGGTAAGTGAATAACTTCTGTATGGCTCATAATTAATGCACAATGTACATTACAAAGTGCATTAATATGGCCATACAGAAGTGTATAACCCCACTTTGTTTCGCGGGACAACCCCTTTAATATCCATTTTTCAGATGTCCATATTAGAGATCCTAAAACCATTGCTTTCCTAGTTATTATTTGCTATGGTAACCTGCCATACTTGTGAGGTGGGATAAGCCACTTTAATGAGATACTTTGTTGTACACAGTGTTCCTTCAGTCAAGTCATATGTATGCTGAATTACTCTAGTCCTCTTCATTCTTACTAATACTTTTAGAATTACGAAAGCCCTGTAAAGGGCACTTCGCATTAAAATGCAAAATAATATATGGTTTTTATATATGCAGCCTACATGATATCTAATCCTCTGAGCTCCCTAATACTTGTGTCCATCAATTACATAGACTGAAAGCCTCAGTTCTCTTTATCACTCAGAACCTGTTGCACTCGAAATACTGATTCAGGCTCCACCGATCTCATTTCAACTGTAGCAACAACCAAGTACAACTCTGGTTCTCACTTTCCAGTTCAGTACATATGTCTAGGCTGGCATGCAGACTATCAAGTCTCAGCATGGACACAGAGATATATAGACTGCAATAGCCTACTTATGGAACGCACTACCAAAGGCTACCTGAGCAATCCAGGACTCGCAGAACTTCAGGCGTGCTCTAAAAACGCACCTCTTCAGGGAGGCATACCGAATTCCCTAAACAAACCCCTCTGTACTCCACCTGATAACATGCTCCCTGACCTACTGACTGCAATCCCTGCTCGCCATCATAAACCGCCCCTGCAGTCATACTGTTTCTGCCGTCACACGGCTAAATGTCTGACCATTGTCTATGTATATATCACCCCTCACTCTCCACCCCGCCATACCGTACACATCTCCAGCCCTTTACCTTCTGTATCACCCCATTACTTGTAGTATGTAAGCTCGTTGGAGCAGGACCCGCACCGCTATTGTTTCCATCAATTGATTACTATGTAACTGTGGTTCTGTAATGTTTGTACTTTTGTCTTTCTGTATTCCCCGTCTATGTAAGCGCTGCGGAATATGTTGGCGCTATACAAATAAAGATTATTATTATGTGTATGAGATCTTAGGGTCCGTTTAGACCTGCCAATGTCAGCGTTCGCTCATTCGCTCTCATGCAGCCTGTTTATACTGGCAGATACTCGTTCAAATGAGAGATCGTTCAATCGTTAACATTCACTGTACAAGTGACTGAGAACGGCTGAGCAATCTGTATTTAAACCGAATAATAAGTGAAGGAACCAACGATGGTTTTTATGTTTGCATAAGATGAACGACCGAACGATTCATCATTCATTGTTGCTGCGTTTTACATTGAACAGTTGTCATTGATTTTTGCTCATTTGAACAATAATTGTTCCATGTAAAAGGGCCTTTAGGCTGACCATGAGGCAGCAAACTAGCAACTTGTTTCATTAACCCTTTGCAATCCAGGGTTTCCTAGGGGGCTTTCTCTTTCTGCCATTATACAATGGTGCCATCTGCTGGCTAGAGCCAGTACTGTGGTATGGGACATGCTGGAGAGGCCCCCCGACAACAGAGCGGCCAATAATATACAGTAAGAATACCCTGCCGGACGTCTTCCGACATCGGAGCTGTACAGCCTTCAATCAGAATGTCTTTAGACGTCAGACAGTGGATTGCAAAGGGTTAATGAAAGAGGTCCATCCCTCTGTCACTGAAAATATTCCCACCATGTCATTCTAGGATATACCCAACCAAAAGTGCCAGTTGAGTTTTCTCTGTCCTGTACAAGGTATAGCATCAAAGTTATGACCAAAGGAAGTGATATAGTCAATGTAAGCATTTAAAACAGTGAGCAATGGACAAACCTATCCAAACCTATTGTGGAGCCTTTCTTTACTTTTGAATACCTTAGTAGCTGCATTAGTGCGCTCCTATTGAATATTCAAAATCTTTAATGACATGCATAAAAGATTTGGTCAAGAAAATGATTATTGATATTGATTGTGTAAGTATGTAATGTATGATGAAAACTATTAGCAGTGCTAATATCCAGAAGAAAAATCTGAAAAAATGAACAAGTAAACAGTTCAATAACAAAGAATTCCAAGAACACTAGTCTAAAGATGAGAAAGCAGAGAAACCGTCCCAAAAGGGGCGACCCCACACATGAGTAAAGCTGGATGCCTGTGTGGGGTTGCCCTTTTCAAGGCGGTTACAACTGCTTTCTCATCTTTAGACTATTGTTTGAGACGGCTTAGGGTGCATATAGGCTTTTTTAGGTAATTATTAATAAAGGTTACATATTAATGGAAAGGACAGTACACTTTTCTGCGAACCCTTATAGTTTTTGTGACAGTATTAGATATTTTTGACAGAAGAGGGCCTACATTCCTGGTAAATCTGTGAGACATTTATTGCCATAAATGTATGAATGATGTGGGTCCTACCTCTTGAACTGGGGGTTCCATTCTCATGCACAGTTGACTTTCCACTCATTCACTGCCTGGATGCTGTGGCTACTTCCCCAGGTGGGATGAAGGTTGGAGGACCCCTATTATGGAGAGAAGCACAATTCCCAGAGGTTAGACCCATTTCTGTTAGACATTTATGACTTCTTCTTTTGTTATGATGGGAATACTTTTTTGAAGGGATGGCTATGTCCCTATGTAATTAAAAAACAGTAATTGTGAAATCTGGTCATGTATCTTCAAATATTATAGTATGTTTATGCAAGAGCATAATATCTTGTAGTAGGGCAGTATCAGAATGGTCTACAGAGGGTGCTAGATAGGCATTCTGATACCTGAAAAGGGAAAAAAGAGGGTTAATACCCTGGGTGTAACCAATTCCTACTACAAAACAGCCGGTTCCGACCAGAAGCAGGGAGGAAGAGACAGCTCAGTGGAGCTAGGAGGGCTGCTAGCCAAAGGTCCATTTGGGACCAGCAATAGGCCCCGAGTCGGACAGGGGACAACAACCCTTAACTCAGACCCAGGTGGGGTGTGGCCAATGTGGACTTTATGTTGGACTTTGTATGATATCCATGCGTGATGCTGAATAAATCCTCGCGGGCGCCAGATACAGAGAATCAACGTCTCATGGACATTTCTGTGCGTGTGGTGGCCATTCCAGTCTGAAAGCTCAGCGATCCGCAGGCAAGTGGATCCCAATTTGTCACAATCTACGAAGAGATGTGTCTGCCTATCTATTCAACATATAATTGCATTTGTTCTGCGTAATTTGTTGACAATGACTCAGCAGTCACCTCAATTTCAGTCAAATGTAAAAAATATTTAAATGTGACTAGAGATGAGCGAACGTACTCGGTTCGGGTGTTTTTGGACCCGAGCACCGCTTTTTCCGAATAACTGACTACTTCGACGAAAAGATTCAGGGGGTGCCGGGGGTGAGCAGAGGGGAGTGGGGGGGGGGGGAGAGAGAGCTCCCCCCTGTTCCCCACTGCTACCCCCCGCTCCACCACGCCGCCCCCCGAATCTTTTCGTCCGAGTAGTCAGTTACTCGGGAAAAGCGGTGCTCGGGTCCAAAAACACCCGAACCGAGTACGTTCGCTCATCTCTAAATGTGACGTCTACATCAAACAACCTTTATAATATGCTATAAGAATATGCAAGCGAAGATCCAGGGACAAAGATCGCATTTTCTTCTATGGCCTGGTATATAAGTACAGTGGCCAAGGCAGTGTGCGCCCCCTGGCACCCAGCACCCAAAGCACATGTCCTCCCAGCTACACCCTTAGGAAAGGTTATACTTGGTATAGAAAGTTAACTATAGGAAACTTCAAAGCATTGGTTTCTTGTATTGTTGCTTGACAGGCAGTCGAGGATTGTCTTAATTAATGAGCATGAATGAATTATGGGTGTTAAGACAGACACACATTACTGTCTATTGTAGTTTCGAAATGTCTAACATCTCCATTGTCTATGAAAAGCAAGACATTAATTTAGTGGAGGGATGCTTGCCAATTGCTGTACAAGTACTGTAAATCATTCCCATATGCCTTAAGACATTAATCAGGAGGGCGGATATTATATCAGTGCGACAGGCTTGTATTATATGCTTGGACGGGAGAAATGAGTTACCCAGTAAAATGTGTAAAATTAAGATAACGACCACTTCTGACGCGACCCTTCTTCACTGTATTCAATTGTATCCCCATCCTTAAAGGGGTATTCCAGAGACTGGGCTAAAATATTCAAAATTTCCCTAATATTTCCATTTATTGCCATTATTCCAAGCATCCATCTAAATCGTCAAACTGAACCCCAGTACCGTTTTTTGTTGACCTGCACTACCGCTGCTTCCCAGTCAGCTTCAGATTTCCACATTGTTATTTAAAATGGGAGTGCAAAAAATACATCTCCCACAATGCCCCATTCCAGCTACTGATGAATGCAAATTCACTACTATACATACTGGGTCATCATTACAGAATTCGAAGGCACTGCCTTCCGACCACGTCATAACTAGAGATGAGCGAGTATACTCGCTAAGGCACATTGCTCGAGCGAGTAGTGCCTTAGCCGAGTATCTCCCCGCTCGTCTCTAAAGATTCGGGGGCCGGTGGTGACAGGGGAGTTGCGGGAGGAAGCAGGGGAGAGCGGGGGGGGGGGGGGGAGGAGAGAGAGATCCCCCCTCCGTTCCTCCTCGCTCTCCCCCACCGCTCCCCGCCCCCCGCCGGCCCCTGAATCTTTAGAGATGAGCGGGGCGATACTCGGCTAAGGCACTCCTCGCTCGAGTAATGTGCCTTAGCGAGTATACTCGCTCATCTCTAGTCATAACCATTGGATTCCAACGGAGAACTAAGAGGGGCGCACAGGTTACCTCCTTAAGTCATGCACATAACTGAATATGATTGTGGAACTACAGAGTGCAAAGAATACTTTATTTAACCATGTTTTTATTAACCTTTTAAGGACCAAGCTGTTTGGTATCTTAACCCCTTAGGTCTCGGTCAGGCGAGCGGATATTCACGTGTTTTTCCGCGCGGAAAAAGAAACGCACTGCGTGCGTGGCAAGCAATTTACAGCTACAACAGATATAAGATATGGGTGGCAATGGACGTGGTCACGCAGATTTTTTTCCGCACACAGTGCGTTTTTTTTACCGCGCAGAAGAACGCACGAATATCCGCTTGTCTGACCGAGCCCTTAGTGACCAAGCCTATCTGTACCTTAATGACCAGGCCATATTTTAGAAATCTGACATGTGTCACTTTAACATAGAATAACTCTGTAAAGGTTTTGCATAGCCAAGTGATTCTGACTTTGTTTTTTCGCCACATATTGTAATTCATAAGTTGGCGCTATGCAAATAAAGATTATTATTGTTGTTATTTAGGGTGACTACCCACTACAGTTCTTTTTCCCCAGTTTTCTTTTTCTCCAGGAGTCTATGGGACTTGTTAATGTTAAAATCGCATCGCGCAAAATCGCAATTTCGCGGTAAATTGCGATTTTGCGCAAACGCGATTTTAACATTAACAAGTCCCATAGACCCCTGGAGAAAAAAAACGCTGCGAATTTCGCAGTGAAAAAGAACTGTAGTGGGTAGTCACCCTAATACTGAAAAGGCTCATAGGTGTCAGAATGATAGCTACCCCCACAAATGACCCCATTTTAAAAACTACACCCCTTAATGTATTCACTGCGGGGGTCAGGAGTATTTTAACCCCATAGTTTTATTTCAGGAATTAATGCAATTTAGAGGGGGAAAAAAATAAAATATCATATTTTTACAAATATGTCATTTTAAAGGCACTTGAAAATGAGAATTTATACTCCAAAATGGATCCCTCTGTTTGTCCCGTGTTCAGAAACATACCCATTGTGGCCCTAATCTTCTGTCCATATGCACAACGGGGCCAAACCAAAAGGAGCAGCCAGTGGCTTTTTAGAACAGAGATTTTGCTTGAAGGTGTTTTGGGCCCCATTGCCCACTTGTAGAGCCATTGAGCGTCCAAAACAATAGAGAACCCCCACAAATGACCCCATTTTGAAAACTAGATCCCTTAGCAAATTCCTCTAGGGGTGTACTGTGTAGTTTGACCTCACAGTTTTTGACTGAATCTAAGCAAACCAGAAGGAAATAATTACAAATTTTATTTTTTAGCTGACAACCCGTCATACTTCTAACTTATTACAGAAGCAGGAAGCTTTAATCCCCGCCGTAATTTTACATACGGCTGGGCTTAAAGCCTGGGGTCAAGCGCCGTATATTTACAGTGCTTGGTCATAAATGGGTTAGGATTATTATGATGCTACATTATATCGTGTTGACATATAGCGCTAATACTAAATGTACTCTGCTATTGCTCCATGTGACCTTTCTCTAAATATAAGTAGCCAAGTAGTCAGTAGAGATGGCCAGGCTATTCTCTACCAGTGCCCAGTCTACCATCAAGGCTGGATGTTTTTTCCTTTATATATTTTTTTTACTGCTTAGTTTTTTATATCTAGGTACTGCAGATGAGACAGTTATTTAGGGATCTGTTAAAATGTGTAGGAAGTATTTAGTACCAGCCAAGTAGGCAGTAGAGATGGCCGGGCTATTCTCTACAAGTGCCCAGTCTACCATCAAGGCTAGATGTTTGTTCTTTATATTTTTGTTTTACTGCTTGGCTTTTTATATATAGGTACTACTGATGAGACAGTTATTTAGGGATCTGCTAAAATGTGTAGGAAGTATTTAGTACCAGCCAAGTAGTTGGTAGAGATGGCCAGGCTATTCTCTAGCATTGCCCAGTCTACCATCAAGGCTGGATGTTTTTTCTTTATATTTTTGTTTCACTGCTTGGCTTTTTATATATAGGTACTACTGATGAGACAGTTATTTAGGGATCTGCCAAAATGTGTAGGAAGTATTTAGTACCAGCCAAGTAGTTGGTAGAGATGGCCAGGCTATTCTCTAGCAGTGCCCAGCCTACCATCAAGGCATGATGTGTTTTCTTTATATTTTTGCTTTACTGCTTGGCTTCTTATATCTAGGAATAAGTTGACGGAATACGTTGGTGCTATACAAATAAAGATTATTATTATTATATTATTATAGGTAATGCTGATGAGACAGTTATTTAGGGATCTGTTGAAATGTGTAGAAAGTATTTAGTACCAACTGCTTTAATCGCTAGTAAAGAATAGGTCATATGAAGCAGTGGCAGAGTATATTCAGTATTAGCAGGATCTTTTGTTAGCATTTAATATGATATATCAACCAGTAGTAAGTGATATGAGAAGCTAACAGATTAGATAAGTAAATACGTTTTCACAAGGAATCTACATGTAGAATAAGGTCATAATAAGTGAAATACCAACTCTTTACATAGTAGGGTACAGAGGAAATTAACATAGGGTGAAGAGGGCAGGAAAACCATTTAAGGTATAGCAGCAAATCTTCACTGATCATCCACTTTCCATGATCTGGATACTTTCTCCATTCATATGGGATGAAACTGAAAGGAAGGAGACACAGATTAGATATTAGACTGTGAGGGAAATCAATGAGTGGAACAGGTTGCCACAGGAGATGGTGAGTTCTTCAATGAAAGCGTTCAAACAGGCTGGACGGACATCAGTCTGGGATGATTTATTGAATCCTGCACTGAGCAGGGGGTTGGGCCCGATGACCCTGGGAGTCCCTTCTAACACTACCATTCTATGATTCTAGCTTGGATTGCTTACACCTTAGTGAGAGGGTCTCAATATGCAATCCTGGGTAAACTTTATTTGGTTTATGATTAGAGATGAGCGAGCATACTCGTCCGAGCTTGATACTCGTTCGAGTATTAGGGTGTTTGGGATGCTCGTTACTCGTAACGAGTACCACGTGATGTTCGAGTTACTTTCACTTTCTTCCCTGAGAAATTTGCGCGCTTTTCTGGCCAATAGAAAGACAGGGAAGGCATTACAACTTCCCCCTGCGACGTTCAAGCCCTATACCACCCCACTGCAGTGAGTGGCTGGCGAGATTAGGTGTCACCCGAGTATTGAAATCTGCCCCTCCCGCGGCTCGCCACAGATGCATTCTGAGATTAGTTCAGGGAAAGTGCTATCATGTTGGAGCTGCTATAGGGAGAGTGTTAGGAGTATTTTAGGTTTCAAGAACCCCAATGGTCCTTCTTAAGGCCATAAATCTTCTCTATATGCGCTCAATGGGGCCGGCGGCAGCAGCGCCGACCCCATTGAGAACATATAGAAGACAAATCCTTCTTCTCTGCCACAGCTGTAACAGCTGTGGCAGAGAAGAACGATGTTTGCCCATTGAATTCAATGGAGCCAGCAATACAGCAGGTTCCACTGAAAGCAATGGGCTGCCGGCGATTGCAGGATGAATTGTCGGGAAGGGGTTAAATATATAACCCCTTCCCTGCAATTCATCCAGAAATGTGTTACAATAAAAATATATACCGGCGTATAAGGCGACGGGGCGTATAAGACGACCCCCCAACTGTCACCTTATACGCCGGCAATACAGTGGAGCAAAGAATAAAAATTATTACTTACTTCTTCTGACGTTCTGCGGCGCTGCTGCAGGCTGTCACTCCCTCCTGGTGTTCTGCGGTGCTCCTGCAGGCTGTTGCTCCCTCCTGGTTCCCGGCAGAGCATTGATTTCTCTACGGAGGGCTTTAAATCCCCGCCTCCAGAAACACACGTGCCTTCAGCCAATCACAGCCAATGACAATGATATCATTGAATGGCTGTGATTGGCTGTGTTTCTGGAGGCGGGGATTTCAAGCCCTGCATCCAGAAAGCAATACTCTGCCGTGGACCAGGAGGGAGCGACAGCCTGCAGGAGCGCCGCAGAACGTCAGAAGAAGTAAGTAATGATTTTTATTCTTTGCTCCGCTGTATTACCGGCGTATAAGGTGACAGTTGGGAGGTCGTCTTATACGCCCCGTCGCCTTATACGCCGGTATATATTTTTATTGTAACACATTTCTGGATGAATTGCAGGGAAGGGCTTCTATATTTAAGCCCTTCCCGACAATTCATCCCGCGCACGCCGGCAGCCCATTGCTTTCAGTGGAACCTGCTGTACTGCCGGCTCCATTGAATTCAATGGGCAAACATCGTTCTTCTCTGCCACAGCTGTTACAGCTATGGCAGAGGAGAACGATCTTTATGCTGACAGTGCGGGGGGGGGGGGGGGGGAGGCACTCTTGCTGCTATTGTGGCTTAATAGTGGGACCTGGGAACTTGAGATGCAGCCCAACATGTAGCCCCTCGCCTGCCCTATCCGTTGCTGTGTCGTTCCCATCACTTTCTTGAATTGCCCAGATTTTCACAAATGTAAACCTTAGCGAGCATCGGCGATATACAAAAATGCTCGGGTCGCCCATTGACTTCAATGGGGTTCGTTACTCGAAACGAACCCTCGAGCATCGCGATAATTTCGTCCCGAGTAACGAGCACCCGAGCATTTTGGTGCTCGCTCATCTCTATTTATGATTTTAATGTTTCTCATCACTCAAGTGACATATTTTATAAGGTGTTAATAAAGTTTATGTTTTAATATTTCCCAGTAAATAAGTAGCTTTGTAAGAGAAATATGAAGCTCTGAGGTATCTTATGTATTAATAAGCATGGGCTTACTGACATATTTATTTTATATGCCTTCACAAACATTAAAGTAATTTCTTCTAATTACGTTTCTATAAAAGTAATTGGAATTTATCACAACCAGAATGATAATGATAGCGCTTATTTGCAAATTAATATGCTTTCTCTTTCAAATATGTCCTAAAAGTCTTGTAGACGAGGGTTCCACCCAGGGGCGTAACTAAAGGCTCAGGGGCCCTGATGCAAAACGTGAGCTGGGCCCCCCGCCCTCTATTTGTATCTGTACCCGTACCCATACCTAAACCATGCTGCACAGAGGCATAACTTGAAGCTTCTGGGCCCCAATGGAAAACCTGTAACAGGGCCCCCAACTATAATGCTTTATTCATAGTACTGGGCTCCCTATATGGAGAAGAGAGGCCTTATGGGCCCCCTAAGGCTCCTGTGCCCGGGTGCAACCGCATCCCCTGCATCCTCTATAGTTACGCCCCTGATTCCACCTCAGTCGTTATATAACCAGTCCCCCAGTATATAAGTCAGTTAGTTTAACCTTGTGTAGGCATAGGCTATAATGGGGCAATGTGCTGCCTGGGAATTAAATGGACAGCACACGGCTCTATATATGATAATATACCAGGGGCCTTATAATGAAAGAGAAGACAATTCATCCTCTTAGAGGCATACTTATGGTCTGTACCTTAGTTAGCTGGATATGGAAGGTAATCTCCCCAAGCAAGCAGAGATGGCATTGCCTGTAACTGGTCATGTGATGCAATGCTAAGGCATCATGGGTTTGCTAGCACAGCACAGAGGAAGGAAAAGCAGGCAGAAATCTATAAATGAAGGCAGTGTCTTATAAGCATTAGACAAGGGGCTGCACTACACGGAAGTGATGAAATGTATATAGGAGACGTCCATAGTGTGACCAGAAATGGAAAAATGTGTTTTTGATTTTTTTTTTGCTGGAATGCGCTTTTAACTAGCAAGCTGAACTCTGCTACATCAGTACATGAGAGCAAAAAAAAAAAGCATCGCAGTTGCATCTAGATGAGATTTTCATGCATTTAAAAAAAATATATATATTCCAATTGCAATAACAAGCGATTTTCGTGAGCGTGAGAACTGCATATACCACAATGTAGCGCAATGTGTTTTACACGCAAAATGCATTGCACTCACATAGTAAATCTCTGATGTTCTCTCACCTCTTGCAGGATTGCCCATTGTGATCTTGGAGTGATCTTAATAGCAGTAACACTCCTAGGGAATGTAGCAATGGTTCCAAATTGTCTAACCGTGGATTAGTGTAGTGTTCACCTAGGGGTGCATCGTCCATGGGGTGAGTTCAGCACTTCACCTCAACCAGTGCCCTTTCCTAGCTGTAGGGGTTGGCAATTTGTAGGATAGCCGCCAACCCTACATTTAACAGGCAGAGAGACTAGTTGCAAGGAGTGCTGCTCAGTTCCTGGAAGTAAGTAATGGCAGGGAAAGGAAATGGGGTGCAAGAGGAAATGTTTAGTCATTCCACCACTGATCTTTGAGAAAAATCAGCAATGGTGGTCCCCAATGGTGAAGCTCACATGTATGGCATGAGATAGCTGAGGTCAGACCGCCACCGTTGGATCAGTGCTGATTTATTAGTGGCTTATCGAGGGTGAGTATGGCTGCCACGGATTGACACAGTTGTTTAGGTGAGCCCCTTGCCCTTAGCAATGCTTTGTAGACTTTTCCAGCTTCATTTGTTTCTAATACACGTCTTATGAAAGTCGCTTGCATCAGGGAAATTTTTCTTGAGAAAAAGACATTGGTCAGTGACTAGGATTTATGTGCCTTTATTTAATGGGCAAAGCACCTGTGAAGGCAACACTTCCAATCTAATCCTCATTCCAATCTGCAAATCTTTATTGAAAACCTTTCACCAAGTAGCTCTTGATGAGGTCCTCAACATAGAGGTTCACTTAAAGGGGCTGTGCCGAAACGGGTTTTTTTTTTTTCAATAGCCCCCCCGTTCGGCGCGAGACAAACCCGATGCAGGGGTTAAAAAAGAAAACGGGATAGTGCTTACCTGAATCCCCGCGCTCCGGTGACTTCTTACTTACCTGGTGAAGATGGCCGCCGGGATCTTCTCCCTCGGTGGACCGCAGGTCTTCTGTGCGGTCCATTGCCGATTCCAGCCTCCTGATTGGCTGGAATCGGCACGTGACGGGGCGGAGCTACAAGGAGCCGCTCTCCGGCACGAGCGGCCCCATTCAGAGAAGAAGAAGACAGGACTGCGCAAGCGCGTCTAATCCGGCGATTAGACGCTGAAAATTAGACGGCACCATGGAGACGAGGACGCTAGCAACGGAGCAGGTAAGTGAATAACTTCTGTATGGCTCATAATTAATGCACAATGTACAATACAAAGTGCATTAATATGGCCATACAGAAGTGTATACCCCCACTTTGTTTCGCGGGACAACCCCTTTAAGGCCCATTTACATGCAAAGATTTCAAATGATTGTAAGATTGACAGTTTTAGGGACCATTTTGCATAAAGTGTTAATGGACACTAATGTCCATTAACACTTTATCATCTTCATTTGCATGTAAAAGGGCCTCGATTATAACTCATCTGCTGTTTTACACGCAACGATTATTGGTCAAAATTCGGTCAATGGGCCTTCACTTTCTCTCCCTGCACTGTTGATGGTTACTCAGTGTGCTCAATAAAAGACATGAATGGTACAACTCTTTTTGTGTTATTAATTTAGATAGATTGCGTTTGTCTATTGTGACCACGTTTTATTAGTCCATGCGGAAGTTTAGGTAATCCCACAGGGTTCACTTTTTCTTGAACCGTTTCTCAGCTGAAAGTCTATCAGCAATACATTGAAGGAGTAAAATGTTATTGCATGCTTACCCCTGGAGGGAGGAAAATTAATTAAAGTAAGACGCTCAGACATATTTGACACGTCTGCTCGATTTTCAGCCAAGTTTATTCACACTTATGAACTCCCATAAGACGTTCTCTGAAATGTCCTTTGGTTTAACCGTAACGTGTATGCTTAGAAGGGAATGGTGTCTATTATGCGTCGACACTCACACTGCCGATCTCCATGAATGAGGAGCTGTTGGTAAGACGGATGCGCCGTGCTCGCAAAATCTTACTATATTATTCATGTAAAAAAGTTCATTATTAGAGATGAGCGAGCATACTCGCTAAGGCAAACTACTCAAGCGAGTAGTGCCTTATGCGAGTACCTGCCTGCCCATCTCTAAAGATTCGGGTGCCGGCTGGGGAGAGCGGTAAGTTGCAGGAGTGAGTAGGGGGTAGCAAGTGAGAGAGATATCTCCTCCCCCGTTCCTCCACGCTCTCCCCCCCGCCACTCCCCGCCCCCCGTCAGCAGCTCAATCTTTAGAGACGAGCGGGCAGGTACTCGCATAAGATTCGGCCGCCGACGGGGGGCGGGGAGTGGCAGGGGAGAGCGCGGAGGAACGGGGGAGGAGATCTCTCTCTCACTCGCTCCCCCCCCCCCCCGCTACCCCCTGCTCACTCCTGCAACTCACCGCTCTCCCCTGCTGGCACCCGCTCGAGTAGTTTGCCTTAGCGAGTACGCTTGCTGATCTATTAATTATAAATTACCAAGAAATAATTAATTCAGGTTTTCCTTCTACGATATATAGGGGAAAAATTTGTAAAGGTTATCATGCCAGTTTCTGGCATGAAAAAAGTCACAAAATTGTATACAAGGCTTGCTTGCAAAACATTTTGCAACGTTTGGTAGTCTGGGTTGCTGTTTGCCACTTTTCCAAAGTGGCTTATCAAAAGTGGGCGTGGCTGCCACGGACTGACACATTTGTCTACAATTTGCACCAGAAACTGACGTGAATTAATTCAGAAATGTATGGACCTGGGGTAAATTTCTGTGTAGGCGCACAGAGGAGCTGAGATGCCTGACAGACGTCCTACATGCTGTCGCTCTGATGCTTTTTATACAGAGAATGGAGGTGGAGCGGGCCGGAGATCTCTCCTGACCGGCTGCCTCCATTCACTGCAAACACGGAGTCTTTCATGGATGAACAACCTAATGCCTGTTTACATGGGCTGATAGTCACTTGGTTTTTAGGTGAGCTAAAAACTGAGCAACTCTGACAAGTTGGTGGCTACATGTACACGGAACGACTATCACTGTTTGCAGCAATAATTCGGCTGGTAATTGCCCCGTGTAGAGGTAGTCTGGAATTATAGGTCAGTAAGTAGCAACTGAGCAAGCGTTAGTTGTCCAGAACTTACAATGCTGCAACTCCATCCCAGGTATAGACAGGGAACTTATGATCTACTGACCTTCTTAATACTTAAAGCTAAGCTATTGGGCTAAAACTAGGTTAACCGTTGAGTCCAGGGATGTAAGGTTATACTTACCCCCCATCATTCTCCCGGTGTAAGCCGCCGTTCACTGCGTTGACCGATGCTGCCAAGTAGTCCGCCCGTTCTAATTTTACAATGGGTAAACTACTTGGCAGTACCACTCAATGCAGTCACCGGCGGCTAACAGCGGACTCACATCCCCGGACTCAGTGGGTCACCGACTTTAAGCCCATAAGGGTAGCTTTTAGGGCTAAAAGTAGTCTCTTTAAACTCATTGCATTGCTGGAAAATACGCAGGACTTTACCAGTTCAATTCGGATAGTATAAGATCTCTAGCATTAGTTCTAAGGGCAAGCCTGAGGACCGAAACCAGCACATTACTCTTCCTCGGTCCGAGGAGCTAGTTGATATCCCAAGAATGCAAAGAATGAATTGATAAGTAATGAGAAGGTTTTCTTTGCAGAGATCAGAAGCCGGCACGTGGGCAGACCCTTATTAACGATTCACTGCTCCGTCACATTATGCAAAAGTCATAATTAGACTCCCACATAACTTCTCCCAACACTGCCCGTTCTTGTTGTTCTGCTAACATCTTATCCAATCTTCCAAGTAACAGCCTGTTAACTCTTCGTTGGGTCTGGAAACCTATCCCTATGCAGTACGCAAACAGCCTTGACATTGGGCTTCCAGATGTATTGTAATATTCTTATGAGTCATCTAGGGTGTTGTCACCCTACGGACCAGAGGGTATAAATGTATACTCCTATGCAACCGCATCCCTCTTATCTGTTTCTTACTCTGCCGATCAATGTTGTCATATGACAAAACCAGAAGAGAATAGGAAACCAGCTGTACAGGCCGGCCGATAAGTTATAGAAGTTCGACTTTTGCCATTGCTACTTTTATGCACTTATTCATGACCAAGGCTCGGCAAGGCTATTGCAGCGCTCCAGGCTGATGTATATCTCAGCGACCCATAAGTGCGGATTTTCTGGTGCCTAAGGGAGGGCCCCATAGGACGGGCACAAATGTGCGCTCAATGCGTGTGTGTGCGCAATTTTCTGAAAAGCAGAACACATCTGGACCTCATTGCGTCGTGTTGAGCGTGTGCAAATTGCGCATACGGTTATCTGAAGAAGCCCTAAAGCTACACATAAACGCACACCTAAACAAGATGCATGAGTGAACGAGCTAAGAACAGCTTCACACGGGCGTTTTTTTTCTATGCGTAAAACTTACCTGCGCAAACACAGAGAACAGGACCTATTGATGGCAGCAGGTTTATACGCATTTCCCAATTTGAGGCGCATGCAAAACAATAAAACATGCTCTATCTTTCTGCATATTTGTGAACCAAAGATCCCCATAGAAGTCTATGGAGGTGCACAAATGTGCATGCAATACGCAAGGAGATGCGTTGAACACTGCCCAATTCCGTGCCCATCTCACAACATATGTAAGTCCCCGCAGCCTCCTCCGTGTCTCTCTCTGGTTGTCCTTTCAGTTCTACATTACTGTGAGGGTCTCGTCTACATATAGAGCCCTCCTTTCCATATAGACACACGTTAGCAGGTGCCCCGTCCACCCAAGGCGGCCTGTAGGCGAAGAACGGCAATAGTTATAGAGAAATCTCCAGCTGGTGAAAAGTGCATGACCTTATGGAGAGGAACACGAAAAGGGCTAACTGATGAATCTATGCCATGTGAGCGTGCCAGTGCTGGTTACCATGATCTCCCAGGACAGGACTTTGGTATATAGTAGAAGGATCTTCAGCTCTCTGCCTGACCAGTGTTTCCCAACTCCAGTCCTCGGGGCACCCCAACAGGTCATATTTTCAGGATTTCCTCTGTACGGATTACTGTCAGTGCCTCAGACATTGCCGTCAGTGTTCTGACTATAGGGCAGTGATGGTGAACCTTTTAGAGACCGAGTGCCCAAACTGCAACCCAAAACCCACATATTTATCGCAGAATGCCAACACGTCAGGGGGCGGGGCTTATCACAACGTATGATTTTACCCCCATCATTCTAAAAAGGACGGGGCTGTTTCAAAACAGAGCAGGTGCGGATTCTGACTGCCTTTGGATGCGGAAATGCTGAGGACATTCTGCAGCATTTCTGCCTCGTGTAAACATATCCCAACCGTGATAATGACCCCCTAGAGCGGCCCCAGCGGTAATAGTGACCTTTACAGAGTGGCCCCAGCGGTAATACTAACCCCCCAGAGTGGCCCCAGCGGTAATAGTGACACCCCCCCCCCCCCCCCAGAGTGGCCCCAGCAGTAATAGTGATCTCCCAAAGCAGCCCCAGCGGTAATAGTGACCCCCCAGAGCGGCCACAATGGTAATAGTGACCCAACAGAGCGGCCCCAGCAGTAATAGTAACACTCCCAGAGTGGCCCAGCGGTAATATTGACCCCCCCAGAGTAGCTTCAGCAGTATTAGTGACACCCCCCCCCCCCCAGAGTGGCTTCAGCGGTATTAGGGACCCCCCAGAGCGGCTTCAGCTGTATTAGTGACCCACCAGAGTGGCCCCAGCGGTAATAGTGACACCCCACAGTGGCCCCAGTAGTAATAGTGACACCCCACGATGGCCCCCAGTAGTAATATTGACATCCCACAGTGGCCCCAGCAGTAATAGTGACATCCCACAGGGGACCCAGCAGTAAAAGTGACATTCCATAGCAGCCCCTGTAGTAATAGTGACATCCCACAGCGGCCCCCAGTAGTAATAGTGACATCCCACAGCTGCCCCCAGTAGTAATAGTCACATCCCACAGCAGCCCCAGTAGTAATAGTGGGATGCCACAGTGGCCCTATTAGAAATGGTGGCATCCCACAGTGGCCACAGTAGTAATAGTGACAGCCCATAGTGGCTCCCAGTAGTGATGGTAACTCCCCACAGCGGCCCCAGTAGTAATAGTGACCCCCACAGCGGCCCGAGCGGTTATAGTGACATCCCACAGCCCCCAGCAGTAATAATAGTTACATCTCACAGCACCCACAGTGGTTAGTGTGACCAATCAGAAAGCAGTGCACAGTGTGAATTCCCTGACCAGGAAGTGCTGAGAAAAAACTACAAGCAAGTGCTGGGGAGCTGCAGATGAGATGTGGCGGAGTGATCGGCGGCTGTTAGGTGATGTATTTTTTTATGCAGCTAGGGCTTAGTTTAGGGCTTTTAAAGTAGGATTTCCTACTGTAAGGGCTCGTTCACACGAGCGTTTTGCCGCGCAAATTCTTGCACGCATAACTAATGGCATCACGGCAGAAAAAACGCACCTAGCAGCATTTATCCGCTCAAAAAGAGTACTGCCCTCTATCCCCTGCTGCGGCTGTGACAGCTGCAAAAGGGAAATCCTTGAGATGTGAAACCCCTGGATGCTGTCACATCCGGGGGTTTTACCTGTGGTCAATGGGGCCGGCGGCAGCTGCGGCAGCCCAATCGACATACAGAAAGCATTGTGATCCTCTGCCACAGCTGTGACAGCTGTGGCAGAGGATTTCTTCATCTCCGCGGGGAGTCACTTTGTCACTGAACACTAAGACAGCATTGTCACAGTGTCCAGTGACAAAGGGACTCCCCGCGGAGATGACGAAATCCTCTGCCACAGTTGTCACAGCTGTGGCAGAGGATCGCGATGCTCTCCCATTGAATTCAGTGGAGCTAGCAATACAATCGGCTCCATTGAAAACAAGCTCTGCATTGATTTTCGGGGAAGGGCTTAAAATATAAGCCCTTCCCTGAAAAATCAACCCAAAAATGTGTAAAAAAAAAAAAATCTATACTCACCTCTCTGAGGCTGGGGCTCAGCCGCATCCAGCTGGCTCTTCTCCTGCACTGCTATGAGGAGCTTTCAGTAGGCTGGGGTTTCATTCATGAATGGGTGAGTGCTGCCTCTGATTGTCTGAGCGCAGGGACCAAACTGTCATTCAATAGCTGAGAGCTGCCTCTGATTGGTCACAGTGCTCAGCCAATCAGAGGCAGCCCTTTCAGTAGGCGGAGAGTGCAGGAGAAGAGCCGGGGTGGACATGGCTGAGCCCCGGCAGCTGCAGAAAGGTAAATATGGATTTTTTTTATTTTTTACGCATTTTTGGACTGATTTTCAGGGAAGGGCTTATATTTTAAGCCCTTCTCCGAAAATCAATGCAGGGCTTGCTGGCAGCCCATTGCTTTCAATGGAGCCAGCTGTATTGAAACTTTTGACATGTTATAGGGACATAAAAGCTGAGTCACCCCAGTAATTGCCGAAATTAAGGGGCAGAAGCGCTCACTTAAATCCTGTGCCTTTTCATCTGCCATTATTTCTTGCCAGTTAATCTTGGCAGCTGTAGATAAAGCCATAGAGGTCCACAGAAGTCTATGCATCAGTCTTTAGCTGCCAAGAGGATCCAGCAATTAACAATCACAGCCTTAGGGCCACAGCTCATAGGTCAGTGCTCCTATGACTTAATCAGCACCCTGACCCCCTCCACCAATCAAATCTTTTGCTTAGGGGGGGGGGGGGGAGGCAGTTACTTTTTTAATACTTTATTCCTTCCTATATTAGCAACCAGTTTGTTGAGCATCAGTATCATGATTTACATCTTCTGCATGTTTCACAGTTTCATGCATTTGCAGATGAAATTATTTTAAGGATGCCTTGCTGAGCAAAGCTCCAATTAAGATTTCCAAGCACCGGTGTCTGGTTTCCTGCCAGAGCAGGTTACTATATCTGCAGGGCACAAAATAATTAACCATTATTTGTAAGTTTATCATTGAGGATGTTATCATGAACAGGACCAACTCCTGCGTTAGTCTAGTGTCGTCTTTACTTAGCTAATCAAAGGAGGTAAGTCTCTACAATGAATCCAAGAAAACTGGAGCGACCACAAAAAGAAGGAAAAACGGCAAGCTTGTTAGAAAACGCTACGTTGGATGATTGATACAGCAACAATGCAACCTTTGAAGTCTGAAGGTCAGAGCCGACGAAGAACTTGCACAGTTTTGTTAAAGCAATATGGGTAATGGCTAACCTATAGCAAGACGTTGAACTTCAGACACTTGTCATAAGGCAAGAAACATGGTGAAACATGGTGAAAGATGTGACAAGGCATATGGCAGATTAAGGCCCGGGCAGCATGGAGACTTTTTGCAGCTCTACAGATTGATTTTAACTATTGCGCTACTACTGTAGCCCATAGGAATACACTGAGTTGTATGCAATGTTGTGGACTGCTGATACGCAATAGTTAAAATCAGGGCTTATTCATGGTGGGCCAATATACGCTACCATGGATTCCAAAGCATCAGATCACACAGGTGTATTCCCACGGCGTAAATATAAAGCCAATATAGCACCGGGAACTTTTACGCCGGGTAGCAAAGATAGTCCTGGAACTATCTTTCTGCCCAGAATACGTCGGCCGCTGCATGGGCTCCAATGGAAGCCAATGACAGCGGCTGGAGGAGGGAGGTGGGAAGGAGTTTAGCAGCATGACTGCTAAACTCCCTCCCCCTTCTCTCCTCCCCTTTGTCTGTTAGCAATGGGAGGGAGTGGGGTAGGGGCGGGGCTGAATGCCCCCTCCCCTTACTTGCTATGGACAAGGGGGAGCTTAGCTCCGTCCCACCCCCTTCCATTGCAAACAGCTGGAGAGGAGGAGAGAGGTAGGGAGCCAGCGAGGGGGAGGGAAGGGGGAGACAGTTTAGCAGAGCTAAGATCTCATTCCCCGCCCAACAGCATTGTGGTCTTGGCATATATGCACCAGGCGTGGGCCATCTGAATGGGTGCACAAATGTTACATTTGTGCATCCGTTCACACATTTTTACTGCACCAGCGGGCTCACATAAAAACGCCTACGGCCGTGTGAAAAGCCCTCAGTCAGTAGCGCCACAAAAAAACTTCAGGCCGTTGTTTTCAATGTAGTTTTTGGTTGCGTGGCTTTCGCAGATGAAACAGCAATTTGTTGCAAAACACGGTTTTGCTATGTAGTTATTGGCCGTGTGGCACTGGCGTAACTATAGGGGATGCAGTTGCACCCGGGCCCAGGAGCCTTAGGGGGCCCATAAGGCCTCTCTTCTCCATATAGGGAGCCCAGTACTATGAATAAAGCATTATAATTGGGGGCCCTCTTACTGGTTTGCATTGGGGCCCAGGAGCTTCAAGTTACGCCTCTGCCGTGTGGCACAATATTGTGCAGGACTGTTCACAGACAAAACCACTCTAGGACCGGGGCTTACGCAAAAATCTGTATAAAAGGCTATTTCCTTAGTGTTTTGGGGCATTACTTGGGCTTCAAAATTTGATATTTAAATGATGGAAGATATGGTTTGATACCTTAAAGGGGTTGTCCCGCGCCGAAACGGGTTTTTTTCTTATTCAATAGGCCCCCCGTTCGGCGCGAGACAAACCCAATGCATGTGTTAAAAAAAAAAAAAACGTTTAGTACTTACCCGAATCCCCGCGCTGCGGCGACTTCTTCCTTACCTTAGCAAGATGGCCGCCGGGATCTTCACCCACGATGCACCGCGGGTCTTCTCCCATGGTGCACCGTGGGCTCTGTGCGGTCCATTGCCGATTCCAGCCTCCTGATTGGCTGGAAGCGGCACACGTGACGGGGCAGAGCTACGCGATGACGCGTAGAAGGGGGCGCAGCCAGAACTCCGCTCGTGCCGAGACCCAAGAGAAGGGAGAAGACCCTTCTGCGCAAGCGCGTCTAATCGGGAGATTAGACGCTGAAATTAGACGGCACCATGGAGACAGGGACGCTAGCAACGGAACAGGTAAGTGAATAACTTCTGTATGGCTCATAATTAATGCACGATGTACATTACAAAGTGCATTAATATGGCCATACAGAAGTGTATAACCCCACTTGCTTTCTCGGGACAACCCCTTTAATTATCAACTTAAAGAGTTTTCAAAAATTAAAGGCCAACTATTTTTATTGGTACACCTTAAAAATAGGAGACTTCCCCAAAGTAAAAAGATTTTCTTGCAGAAAATAAAAATATATATAAAAATATGTATAGGGTGGCAGGTGCGGTGGATACAGTAGGTTCAGAATTGCTGCTTGTCCAATGTTGTTCGGAGGACTGCTTCCTTCTACTTTGCTTTTAGCTCCAGGAGGATGTGGTTTGGCACTACACTTAAAAGGGTTATCCAACTGTTGGAAATGTTTTAAAAATGGCTACAAATGTTGTAGAATGGTAAAAGAAGCAATACTCTCCTGTTCTTTTATCCTGGTGATCCAGTGTTTCCAAATGGCTACCACCTGGCCAATGCAGCCAATTAGTGGCTACAGAAGTCATGTGCCATACTCCTGGAGCCACTGCTCATATGCTGGGAGCGATAAAGCCAGGAGTTTGGCATAGTATTATTGTATCTTGATGCCACCAGGCGCTGCTGGTGGAGTCAAGATTAACAGGGTGGTGACGCCCCTGAATGTGATTGGCTGCACAGCTGTTTGCCCTGTAGGTCCTGGAAGGCCACCAAAGGATTGCCAGCAGTGGAGCGCAGAGTGGGGGAGCTGACATAATGGAGCTCTGAGGCGGCGGCCAGCACGGAGGGGGCAGGATAGATGGTGAGACACAACACAAACACGCCGGGCGGCTGTCCCGGCAGTGAAGCAAATGCGCGGCCTGCGGCAACAATAGGGTGCGGTGAGCAGGGGAACGGGCGTCAGGGAGCACAGAGGCACTGCGCCACGGACCTGCGGCGTGTGTATTGATTAGTGCCTGGGCTCCAGCCTTAGCCTGAGGGCTAATTTTCATCGTAGCCTCACATTCTTAGATGTTAATGCTGCCAAACATGCCAACATTCATATCTAATAATGTATGCATACGAAGACAACTAACTCTCAGCCTAAGGCTGGAGCCCAGGCACTAATCAATGCACACTGTGCAGCTAGGACCTTCCCGTCTTGACCCTATCAGGAGCTAGGGGTGTGACTGGGGTGTTCCTCCTGTCAAACCCCAGGCTTCTGGTGGCGTCAAGATACAATAATACTGTTTGGCATGTGGCCACTGCAACCACTGATTCACTGCAGTGGTTAGAGGATAGTCGTCTGTAGATAAAGGACCTGCAACGCTGGATTGCTGGGGAAAACAACAGGAGAGCAGTGCTTCTTTTATTGTTTTATAACATTTGCAGCTATTTTTTATTCGATAGTCAAATAACTTCTTTAAATCCAAAGAGCTCTCAAAGATGTTAGTAAAATTTGTACATTTCTGTTGAAAATCCCTGCCCACTCTGGGCTCAGCAATTGAACGGTTTACAGCTTTACCTGTATGAGCTTATGCAGCATCCGAAGAGCGGGTCCACAGCGAGGAGACACTGGGGTAAAGAAAAGGCCTTGTCACGGGGCTCTACCATCTCCTCCTCCGGGGGGTAGCTCGGGACCCAGCCAAGTTCACAAGGGTAGTAACCGGGGCTTACCTTAAGTCCAATTGTCACTCGTGATGCCACCATTCCGTCATCTTCCAGATGAAATAAAGCAGTCTACACACAGGGCAACTTTCTGAACTAGAACCAGGAATGGTCGGCTCTGTCAGTTTACTGCAAAGTTCTTGAACATTAAATTCCAACAAACCGTTCTGGTACAGGAACAACAAGCCAAAGTGGTGTAACAGGGAGGATTCTCGGGGCATCAGAATATTCCACAGTCCAAGTTATCTGTGAAGTACCTCTCTCGGCAAACACTCTCTCTGGTCAATACTCGCTCTGCTGCTTCTTTGCCCCTTTGCTATAGAGCAGTTCCTTTCACTTCCAGGGCTCACCTGAAGCACAATGGACTCCTGGGGTGGTTAGGCCCAGGTTTAGCATCAGGCCATCGCTCAGCCTCATGGAGGAGGCTCCACAAACAGACCGGCTCATCTGTGTGCGGGTGTCAGGCTCTTCCCAACTCCTTACTTCTCTCAGACTGACTACATAGACTCCCTCGCATTGCATTCTTGCATATATATAACATAGTCACATCACTCACAAAACGTTACATTTTTCAGACAAGACATCACATGCCAGACATTAACCCATACAGTCCTGCAGCCATGCAATCCACATAACTCAAATGCATACCACAGATAAGACACAGACAATACAGTGATACAGGTCAAACATAAAATATTATGGAGGGGCCCCACTAACTCTGGGCCACTACACTTACATACAAGTGTAGCTGAATTTCAATAAAATTACATATTACTTAATCTTTTACTGGAGAGGAATAATATGTTGTTAACTCAAAAAGTACAAGATGAGCTCCTGCAGTAAGTGATCAGCAAGGGGTATAACCCTGTGCTGAACCTCATGGGCCTGGTTTTGACTGGGTTCCTTTAGACCACATGTAGCAAACTCAAAGCCGGCGGACCCACCATGTCATTTCATGTGGCCCGTGAGGTTCAGACATAGAAGAGCCTCTTCTAGATATGAGGGTCTAAGAAGGCACTCTGGTGTACTGTGGACTTATTTGCGGCCTGCTGCTGGGTACCGGGATTGTGGCCACCATCTCGGTACTACGCTGTAACGTTCTGCTAACTCCCATTATTTTTCCTTTTTTCTGACTACCTGGCAGTTTAGAGTAAAATGTCTGTGTTGGGGGACTCGTGCCCCAATTTTTCTGGACTAAAACCTTGTTCTGACCTGTCTGTCGTTCCCCCCACCTCCCCTTTTTAATACATCCTTTAAAATACAGTCTTACAGTTACAAACGGCCCTTTGACGGTGACCATAGTGCTGATGTGGCCCTCAGTGAAAGTAAGTCTGACACCTCTGTTTTAGCCATTAGAAAACAAACAATTTACCAAAAACAGCCTCCGTTTACTTGCGGTTATATGCATTAATACACGGAAACTTACAAAAATAACCCACACCATGTATAAAACCAATCTTCATTAACATTCAAATATCATACATATGATACAAAAGTATAAACACCAAAGGTACATGTAGGGATAATAGAGCTGACAGAAGCCCCTCGGCTATGAATACAGAGCGAATGTGTCTCCCCCAGCAGATAGAAAGCTGCCCAAGGCATTCAGAAATACACGGTACACAAAATACAATATATACTGGATATATAGCATTAAGTAAATGAACCACATCACACTAAATAGCATCCAATAACACATAGCAAGTCTGGTCCAGAAGACATGAGAATGCCTGACCTTGGTCATATAGCTGGGGACACTGACACATTGTAGCTGGTGATGGAGAAAACGTTAATGCTTGTTTCACTAACAAAGTAGCCAATGCAGTGAAACCTGCTTTGATGCTTTCCTAATATGTCCAAGGGTCTGCAGTCATACCCTTACAGTAACTATACTTACTGTGTGTTATTGGAAGCTCTTTAGCTTGATGTGGTTAGTTTACGTAATGATGCTATATCTGTATATGCAGTATATATTATTCATAACCTATATCTCGGAATGCCTTGGGCAGCTTTCCATCTGCCGAGGGATGACATATTTGCTCTGATTTCATGGCTTAGAGGGTTTTGATAGCTCTATTATCTTTACATGGACTTTTGGTATTTATACACTGCAAAAAAGGACATAAAAGAAGTTGTCAGAATCCAATGGAACTTTATACGTCTGATTATAATATTGATATTGGTGATTACAATATCAGAGCAAAAGGATAATTGATTGCAGAAAACTGATCCTCTTGAAGGGAGGCTCTAGTATCCTGTTGTAGTGCCTCTAGCTTGGATACAAGATGTGATACGGGGGGCATGGAGGCTCTAGTACCCTGTTGTATTGCCTCCAGCTTGGATACAAGATGTGATATGGGCAGGCATGGAGGCTCTAGTACCCTGTTGTACCGCCTCTAGCTTGGATACAAGATGTAATACGGACAGCATGGAGGCGCCAGTACCCTGTTGTATCGCCTATAGCTTTGATACAAGATGTTATACAGGCTGGCATGGAGGCTCTAGTACCCTGTTGTACCGCCTCTAGCTTGGATACAAGATGTAATATGGGCGGGCATGGAGGCTCTAGTACCCTGTTTTACTGCCTCTAGCTTGGATACAAGATGTGATACGGATAGGCATGGAGGCTCTAGTACCCTGTTGTACCGCCTCTAGCTTGGATACAAGATGTGATACGGGGGGCATGGAAGCTCTAGTACCCTGTTGTACTGCCTCTAGCTTGGATACAAGATGTGATACGGATAGGCATGGAGGCTCTAGTACCCTGTTGTACCGCCTCTAGCTTGGATACAAGATGTGATACAGACAGCATGGAGGCGCCAGTACCCTGTTGTATCGCCTATAGCTTTGATACAAGATATTATGCAGGCTGGCATGGAGGCTCTAGTACCCTGTTGTACCGCCTCTAACTTGTATACAAGATGTGATACGGGTGGGCATGGGGGCTCTAGTACCCTGTTGTACTGCCTCTAACTTGGATACAAGATGTGATACGGGCAGGCATGTAGGCTCTAGTACCCTGTTCTGCCTCTAGCTTGGATGCAAGATGTGATACAGGTGGGCATGGAGGCTCTAGTATTCTGTTGTACCGCCTCTAGCTTGGATACAAGATGTGATACAGGCATGGAGGCTCTAGCACCCTGTTGTACTGCCTCTAGCTTAGATACAAGATGTGATACAGACGGGCATGGAGGCTCTAGTACCCTGTTGTACTGCCTCTAGCTTAGATACAAGATGTGATATGGGCAGGCATGGAGGCTCTAGTACCCTGTTGTACCACCTCTAGCATGGATACATGATGTGATACAGGCGGGCATGGAGGCTCTAGTACCCTGTTGTACCGCCTATAGCTTGGATACAAGATGTGATACAGGTGGACATGGGGGCTCTAGTACCCTGTTGTACCGCCTCTAGCTTGGATACAAGATGTGATATGGGCAGGCATGGAGGAACAATGAGTGTAGTTTTGTTTTTTATATTTAAGACCTTTGAATATTATTAAAGATTGGATTGTTTTTAGGCATTGTGTGGGTTATTTTTGTAGGTTCTCTTTAGGCATCATGCATGTGGCAGGGCCTTTCTGAGGCACACAGAGCTGCAGGCATTCTGTGGACAGCCATGTGGTTCCCATATAAAGCACCATTTTACAGGAATATGAGTCTAGGACTGAAAACCTCATGAAACATGTCAAAATTGTTTGATGACTCCACATAAAAACCTAGATATTCCTGTGTATGAAATTGGAAGCCTATGGAGGTCCAGTAGGGCTCCATACACTTCTATAGGTGTTGTATTACGCTTCATAGACCTTTATAAGAGAGCTGTAATGTATGTGCCTGCGTGTATGAGACCTCATTGTGTCAGTCCCTGAGACCACCTCCAGAATAATCTTGTCCTTTATGGTTTAGTAAGGATTTGGGCATTCAGTTGTCATTGGGATCACAAAAGGGAAATTATGATCTCTCTCATGCATAATATTCTGAAATACATAAATATTTATTGTGACCTTAATTTGCATGAAAATTCTGCTGAGGGGAATTCTGCCATCATCGTCCTTGTAGATGTGGCGCCGGGGACCCCGGCGTTCAGCAGGTGTCTAACCACTACGGCATAACTTGTCTTACAGGAATCAGTTTCTCTTACTTTCACTTCCTCTTAGTACCGTGTACGTTGGCTGCGAGACGTCCCGGAATGAAGCAGCGAGATGGTGATGTTTTTACTCCATACGACCTCTGGATGGTCACAGCTATCCTGTTTTTAAACTTTTGCCTCCAAGCAGATGGTTCTTCTACACCGAACCACATGAGTTACAGCAATGTTCGATGGCCATCTGTTACTCCATGGGTAGGGTCTATCCTCACTTCTAGAATACAGTAGTTACTTATAACTAATACTAATGCTACATGCCTTTTATGGTTGCCAGAATGAATAATAATGGAGGAATGACGTTTAACATGGTAGAAGACGAGGAAAAACTCCACTTCTGAACATGGATGTACCCTGTATAAAAAGATTATCTTGACCTTTTGAAGGTCAGATGATCTACAGTATATCAATCTATTGAGGCTCACAATAGGCTGACACTTTTGTAGAGGACACTTCTCAGGGTACTGGTGCATTATGTCTCCACCGAAAGCTAGGAGTTGACAGGACTTCGGTTGTGGTAACCCCCCGGGCACGCCCAAAACTGCTGATTGGCTGCAGGACTGTGCCGTCCCATCCCCAAAGTTACTTGCCGGACATCTCCCATCTAGAGGGGAGGCAGACAGGGAGACTGACTGCGGGGCTGTGAGCGGACACATGTCAGGGCCCCGCCCACTGTCATAGCGGGGCCAGGAGCAGAGATGGGAGAGCGGCAGGGAGGACGACAGTCACAGCGGAGCTGGAAGGCTGTCGGCACTGAGAGTCACAGTGTAGCGGTTGCAACACAGACAGCAGCGGGGTTGGCAGGGGACACTGATAGCAACAGGGTCGGCAGGAAAATGACAGGTGAGACACTGGAGCGGGGATGGGAGGCAAGAGCTGTAAGGCCAGTGGTGGCGAGACTCACAGTGCAGCGGTTCGACAGTGACAGCAGCAGTGTGGCAACAGGAGCCAGACAGCAGCAAGGCCGCCAGGGTAGATGGGAGTTGTTTGACAGAAGTAGGATCGGCAGGGGAGATGGGAGGATAAAACATTGAGAGCAGTAGCCTCGGCACACTTACAGTGAGATCCGGAGTGGGGATGGGAGCATATCAGAACCCGTGTGCATCACCTGCCCGTCCCCTGTATCTCAAGCCAGCTAACCTATTTCTCCACCCATACTTCCGGTGGAGACATAATGCACCAGTACCACTTCTCAGTAAGGGGGTGATTGAGATGAACCACCAAGAGTAGACTACTACATCCCCTTGTAATAAACTTCCCAGTGACACAACTAGGACAGCTTATGTGAAACACTGTTATGTTCATTATTGCACTATTGCCATACTGTTTGTTAAAGGGCTGCTAAAAGAGAAATACATATTTCCATTACTGCATCCCTCACCTAATTGTCTGTCACTCTCTGGACTTCTATGTATATTGCACTCTCTTCCATGCAGTGCAGCCTCCATTCATTTCAATAGGAGCACCGGAAGTTGACTAATACAAGCACTCAGCAGTGCCCTCAAGGGCTCCCATTGAAATGAACAGAGCAAGAACATGCATGCGTGACCTCCTCTCCATTCATGAAGGGACTTTCTTGATCTCTGTTCTACTGATCGGCCGGGGTCCTAGTGGTCAGACCCCTTTCGAAGGAGATCGTGAAAAGTTGATTGGTCTTTTCTGATTTTTTTTTTTAATGCCCATGTAACTAATTTAAAGGGGACATGTTATGTTGAAAATGCTCTAAATCTCCTGACCCAAACTTCAGTGTTGTACATTCCTAAGATGCTTGGAGTTCAGGTCAGGAGACCCGCAGTCAGTCCCCATTTTGTGTCTATAATACAGAAGTGCCTCCTGGTCTAATACCAGTTGGCTGCATGTGGCCAAGACATACCCATCGCAGCAGCAAATGACCACATGATTACTAACAAAATCATGTGGCTGTTTGCCACTGTGGATGGCTGTGGGACACGTTGTAGTTTTCATTGGTACCATTATAGGCTACATGTGACTTTTTGATCACTTTTTATTGCGTTTTTTGGGAGGCAGATGAATAGTAATTCTGTGGGGGGGGGGTTTTCTGCTACAGCATTAACTGTGCGGTATAACAGACATATTTTTATAGCATAGGTCTTTATGAATATGACAAGGCCTAATATTTTTTTTTTTTTTTTTTTAATTTATACTTTATTTACCTTTTTTCCTTGTCCCTCAAGTGGACTTGAAGATGCGATAATTCAGTAGTTTACTGCACTACCCTACTTATGCATGCTTTGCAACCACCCTAGATTCGGTCACTGTTACTGTGAAGGGGTTACTGAAGGGCAGTATTGCAGTATACAGAGGGTGTGGCTTAGCATAAAGGGGTGTGGCCTGTCATAAAAATTAGATGTGCCTTGCTACGCGAACCGCTATAGTTGTTCCTCTTTCAATTGCTCAAAAGTTTGAAGGTATGGGTCAGGTGATGCTAAAACATCACCTGGCTGGGAGGCGGTGGTGCTCATTGGTGGTTGCTGCATCTGATTTCAGGCTGCACAAGCTTCACTTACCTATGAATACTGAGAGCTGTCAGCACCAAGAGTACAGCGCACACTGTCTCCCCGGAACAGCCAGTGAGTGCCGCCACCGGTTAGGCAATGCTCCGGTATCACCTGATCGGTGAAGCACCATCTGACTGGTAGTGGCGGTGCACTGTAGTGGTTGCCAGGTGGCGGTCTCCACTGTGCTCTCGGTGCTTGCAATGCTCAGTATTCAGAGGTGAGAAGAGCCTGTGCAGAATGAAATCATCTGCAGCAACTGCTATTGAGCACCACTGCCTCCACTCAGGTGATGTTTTGGCATCACCTAACCCATACCTTCCAATGGTCTCACAGGTCTTCCCTGCAGATTTTGCATCAATGTGATAACAGGCGATCTCTTTATGGCGGAACCAGTGTATAGCTATGGTACACAATGCTGCTTGGCTCTATCAGCTTTAGTAATCACACTTCCCAGGGCCTACTAATCCAGCGGAGCTCCAGCTCACTCAAGGACAACAGTTCGGCACTCAGAAGCGATAATATCCCTATATTGGCTACATTTGTGAAACTCAGGACCTCTCAGTAACATCCTTTTTAGTAATGTTCCCCTCACACCAACATACTGTGCAACTGTGCTAGGGTTACATGTATTTCCATTGTCAGTGCAACCACTCTCTCCCCAGGAACCCACAACTTTAGGTTCCCAATAGCATACACAGCCAACCGTGCCATACTGCCATTTTTATTAAAGGGGCAGTATCAGACAGCTTTTAATAACTTTGAGAAATTAGCATATAACTTTCCATAACATCCATAGTTCCGGGTGATACATAAAGGCTAAACACCAACAGGGTGTCAATGTGTCCATATAGACCATCATACATCTATATATATAAAATTGAATGTATGCGTGTTTGTCTGCGTGTGTGTCTGTCTGTCTGTCCTTTATGCGCTACTACACCATTCATCCGATCGCTATGAAACTTTGGGAAGTTGTTGAGTACACTCCTGGGAAGATTACTGGCATAGTACATCTATCGTATGATAAATGGCGCGCGTGCGAGTGTCGTCGACAGTTACGCCCCCCCCCCCCCACGTAGATTGTCCGATTTCCATCATTGCCACTAATTCTCTCACTTCCCGATGTCATAGAAACATGAAATTTGTCACGAGCATTGATTATGTCATAAATAGGAAAAGTTAATGGGTCCCAACTCGATTATTCAATTGTAAGCGCCAAAGAATTAGCGTCCAAATTTTATGTAAGGAATCTAATTCTCTCACTTCCTGATGTCATCTATAGATATAAAAATGAATGTCTGTCTGTCTGTCTGTCCTTTACGCATTACTACACCATTCATCCAATCACCATGAAACTTTGGGAAGTTGTTGAGTACACTCCTGGGAAGATTACTGGCATAGTACAACTATCCTACTATAGGCGGCACGCGTACGAGCATCGTCGACAGTTATGCCCCCCCAGACAAAGATCTTTGATTTCCATCTCAAGCACAAAAACAAAAGGCATTACGAGCAACGGGATGAGTGTTCAACTACAAAATGATGCATCCGCCAAACGTTTCACAAGACAATTGCTGGATATTGAGAATGCTGAGGTAAAATGAAAGCTGTGCTGTGATTGGTTGCTATTTCTTACACTGCTGAGGTAACATGAAAGCTGTGCTGTGATTGGTTGCTATATATTATACTGCTGAGGCAACATGAAAGCTGCGCTGTGATTGGTTGATGATACTTATACTACTCAGGTTACATGAAAGCTGTGCTGTGATTGGTTGCTACTTCTTATACTACTGAGGTTACATGAAAGCTGTGCTGTGATTGGTTGCTATATATTATACCACTGAGGTAAAATGAATGCTGCGCTGTGATTGGTTGCTATATATTATACTGTTGAGGTAACATGAAAGCTGTGCTGTGATTGGTTGCTATTTCTTATACTGCTGAGGCAACATGAAAGCTGTGCTGTGATTGGGTGTTATATATTATAAAGCTGAGGTGACATGTAAGCTGTGCTGTGATTGGGTGTTATATATTATAAAGCTGAGGTGACATGTAAGCTGTGCTGTGATTGGTTGTTATATATTATACCACTGAGGTAACATGAAAGCTGCGCTGTGATTGGTTGTTATCTATATATATAAAAACGAATGTATGTATGTCTGTCTCTCTTCGCAGCAACGCGCGACGGGTAAGCTAGTTAATAATATATTTAACAGATATAGTTTTTCTTGCCATTGTACATGAATATTTTTTGCAGTAAACCCGATACAGAGAGTTTAGGAGGTTGGCACAGAGAAAAGTCAAGAGCTTAATTACTATGCTGTATAATGTCAAAGCGGTAATGTTTTAGCTTCGGGCGTCGCCAAAGGAGATGCATTATGTCAGCATAATTGTTTCTACATTTTGGACATTTAGAAGGATCCCTCTTCTTAATCTGCAATAAAAATGTTCTTGTATAATTAAGTCTGTAAAGTTTCTAAAGTGAACAAGTTAATATGAAGACGGCGTATCAACAGTCGAAAAATTCTTCCAAATGTGGTCCCATACGTTGGGGAGATCTCGCCTCGATCCCCAGTCAATTTCAGTCTTTCAGGAGCAACAAATTCCTTATTAATCTAATAACTCAATACAACTTATTGTACTTTTTCCCTAAAGAAGGTTTACAGGTAGAGATGAGTGAGCATACTCGCTAAGGACAATTACTCGATCGAGTATTGTCCTTAGTGAGTATCTCCCCGCTCAGAAGAAAAGATTCGGGTGCCGGCGGGGAGCGGTGGGGGAGAGCAGGGGGGAACGGAGGGGAGATCTCTCTCTCTCCCCCCCCCCCCCCCCCCGCTCCCTCCTGCTCACTCCCAACCGCGCCAGCACCCGCATCTTTTCTTCTGAGCGGGGAGATACTCGCTAAGGACAATACTCGCTCGAGTAATTGTCCTTAGAGAGTATGCTCACTCATCTCTATTTACATGCTTTAGCACTTTCAAAAAGATCCAAAATTGCACAATTCTCAACATCTAGACTTTTTTCAAACTTATTAAAAGTGCCGTTACTCCAAAATGTTAATATATCATTATTTGTAAATGCATAAAGACCTAATATTTTTCTTAACCGACACCGGAAGTAACTTAGTGACACCTTCCCTTATCCAAAACTATGTCCAATCTTATTCATTCACCTCTAGTAAATGCAAATTCTTCCACTGTGGTGCTTGTTTTCTAAAAAAAAACACATTAGATATCTTCTTTGCATGGCCCCAAACCTTATCTATCATCACACTTGTACTTAAGGAGGTATCCTGGGACTTAAAGGGGTTGTCCCGCGAAACAAAGTTGGGGTATACACTTCTGTATGGCCATATTAATGCACTTTGTAATGTACATTGTGCATTAATTATGAGCCAAACAGAAGTTATTCACTTACCTGTTCCGTTGCTGGCGTCCTCGTCTCCATGGTGCCGTCTAATTTTCAGCGTCTAATCGCCCGATTAGACGCGCTTGCGCAGTCCGGTCTTCTTCTTTTCTGAATGGGGCTGCTCGTGCTGGAGAGCTGCTCCTCGTAGCTCCGCCCCGTCACGTGTGCCGATTCCAGCCAATCAGGAGGCTGGAATCGGCAATGGACCGCACAGAAGACCTGCGGTCCACCGAGGGTGAAGATCCCGGCGGCCATCTTCGCAAGGTAAGTAAGAAGTCACCGGAGCGCGGGGATTCGGGTAAGTACTATCTGTTTTTTTTTTCAACACATGCATCGGGTTTATCTCGCGCCGAACGGGGGGGCTATTGAAAAAGAAAAAAACCGTTTCGGCGCGGGACAACCCCTTTAAACTATTGATGATGACCTATCCTTAGAATAGATTAATAGTTAATCCATGGGGAACTGACACCTAGGATCCCCACCAATCAGCTGATCGATCTGCCTGCTGTCAGTGCAGCAGGCTGAACGTTGTTATCTCTGGTCAGCGCCGGAAGCGTAATAGCTAGCTTCCTCATTGAGGAGCCGGACGTGTAATAAGAGGCAGTGCTCCTATTAATTTCAGTGGGAAGCTGACTACTACACTCTTGGCATAATATCCGACCTGCTGCACTAATCAGCTGATTGGTGGGGATACTGAGTGGCGGGACACCTTCCATCAACTACTAATGATCTATCCTGAGGATAAGTCATCAATAGTTAAAGTCCCGGAATACCCCTCTTAATTCATACTTTTTTCAATATACCAAAATCCAACCATTTCAAGATACCATCACAAGTAGCTTATACTTCTACTAAAAGGGCATTGTAACATCACTTGTTTAAGTCTAGCTTTTACTTTCCCCAAAAATTCTTCATCTTGGATTCTAATGATTTAAAGAATTTCTTAAAAATCCATATTGGGCAATTAGTGATTTGTGTAGAATTTTAGGTAGAATAATCATTTCTAGACTTGAAACATGACCAGCCAATGAAAAGTGAAATTCCTTCTAAAATTCGACTTTACCCCTAACAAAATTCAATGGGTTATCCCCAGATACATAAAGTCAGTGTCCCCCCATGATGTCATATAAGACCTATGGGATCTTCACATTGTCTTTTTTTATTTAATTCTTTTCCACTGTAGCTGAGGCATCCATAAGAGCCACATCCATAGGAGGTCCATGTACTGGGGAAAACATCCCCCTGTAGAGACAGTAGTCACTAACAGAGCTGATATGGGTCTGCTAGGACCCTGCAGCTCTACTGTGGCAGTCAGCTCCCGGCGATCACCGATTGAGGAGGAACACTTCTGCTTTCCTTCTTCAGTACATAGTGTTCATTATAGCCTACGTCCAACAGCCAAGGACCCAACCTACTGCTGCTACATTGCATGAGCTTTAGGGCTCAGTCACACAGGCTCATCGGCATCCGTACACCGGCGCCGATGCGCCCATGTGACTGACAGTTAGAAGACGGCCGTACCTGAAGACGACCGTCTCTCTCCAGTGCTGTTGAAAGAACACATGACTAGCAATGAAGCCGGTCACATGTTCTTTCCTCCGGCGCTGCAGAGAGACGGCCGTCTTCAGGTACGTGCGTCGCCTTCCTGCAGTAACACAGGCGCCGATGCGCCCGTGTGACTGAGGCCTTAATCCTGACCTATATTTTTACCATCTGTCGGGATTAAAGCCCAAGATAAAGTGCCGTAAATTTAATATACTTGGTCCTTAAGTGGTTAATTTCAGAGCCTCATATATCATACTCGAGTATAAGACTGTAAGCTCCGCACCTGAACTTTACTGGCTTAACCTTTATTTGTCCATCAAGCCAAGCATTGTACCAAGGAACACTTGCTATTGTGTTATCAGAAATGAATTCTCTAGTGATTAATTACTTCAGGGATGAAAGGAATCCTTATTAAAATTACATATAAAGAACAGACATTTAATTTGAAATGGCTCAAATAACATCAAAAGTAAATTAAACAGCCATTAGTAAAGCACAGAAGAGATGAAGGCAGCGTGTAATACGAGCTCTTCAGCTTACTTTGTGAAAGCAGAAAAGAACTAGTCGGAGAACACAGAGAGGGCTTGTTGTGTAACGCTGAAATTTTACATAACCGCCGGACTTTACAAGTGTCTTCAAAGCTCCAATCTGTCATATTTTTGATGCGGAGTCCATTAACCCTTTGCAATCCAATTTTGATTCAGAGTTTCCTAGGAGGCTTTCTCTTTTTGCCATTATACAATGGCGCCAACTGCTGGCTAGAGCCAGTACTGCGGTATGGGACATGCTGGAGAAGCCTGCGACAACAGAGCGGCCAGTAATATACAGTAAGAATACCCTGCCGGACGTCTTCCGACATCAGAGCTGTACAGCCTTTAATCAGAATGTCTTTAGACGTCAGACAGTGGATTGGAAAGGGTTAATATGTTGGGATACTGTGATTTTTGTAGCGTCTTGTTACATTCTGTAAAGTAACTATAAGGACCAGCATCACTGCTATAGGTGTAAGACCATAAGGCAAGAGGTCGTACAGAGGCACACAGAGTCCCTGTAGCTCCATAGAACTGTAGTCATTACAAAAGCTGGAGAAGGGTGTCATTTTATGGGATTTATGGGATTACTGTTCCCTAGAAGAAATTGCAATAGCGCAATGTTGGTTCGGTATAGCCCTAAAGAACCTATGGGTTCAATATTTGGCTGCCTACAACTCAGAGGCTGTCTTCAGATATAGATGTCCACATGCATAAGGCCTACATTCTTGTTCATTCTAATAACTATATGTAATTTATTTAATGTAGAGTACAAGCATTGGAAGTACAGTAGCATTCTTTTATAGGGCTACTTTGTCAAAAACACATTTTTCCATCCCTGTCCCCCTCACCTGATTGCCTTCCACACTGTGGAGGTCTTGCTCTGTATTTTGCAGTCACTTCCATGCACTGCAGCCACCTGTCTGATGCTTATCAGGCATCATCCTGATGGTGAGAGATTTTGGTTTCACTTTCACATCTATCCCATGATACATCAGTACAGCATTAGCTAGAGACGATACCATTTTTACCTACTATATTCACCTGATTAAGCTACAGACCTTAAGTATACAGTCAGGAGGGTGAACACGCAAAAAAAAAAAGTTGTACGAAGCCAAATTAATTATTTAAGGACATACATAAAATATGTATCACAAGCAACATTAGAAGACTAAAGTAAAACCAAGTATCCATTGGATGGCAATTTATAGTCCATAACAGGTTTCAGTATAACAGAGTAGTATAGAGACTATTGACAGGAGTGTGAGCTGTGATCTCCTCTATTATAACTATGTGACAGGAGCGGTGATTGTTCTCGGTAAGAGAAACCAAGTAATCTTGTAGATATTGTAGAGAGAAAGAAACTGTGCCACTAAAAGGCACTATGCTCATAGGCCGATGCCCACTCTGCCTATTTGGTAAACTGGCACTGCCTCCGAACAACTACTGTTAACCTATGAGGATAAGTTATCAATTATAAATTCCTGGAATATCTCTTTAAATTAAATAGCACGAGAGGTGAGCGAGCACCAAAATGCTCGGGTGCTCGTTACTCGGGACGAAATTATCGCGATGCTCGAGGGTTCGTTTCGAGTAACGAACCCCATTGAAGTCCATGGGCGACCCGCGCATTTTTGTATATCGCCGATGCTCGCTAAGGTTTTCATTTGTGAAAATCGGGGCAATTCAAGAAAGTGATGGGAACGACACAGCAACGGATAGGGCAGGCGAGGGGCTACATGTTGGGCTGCATCTCAAGTTCACAGGTCCCACTATTAAGCCACAATAGCGGCAAGAGTGCCCCCCCTCCCAACAATTTTTACTTCTGAAAAACCCTCATTAGCAATGCATACCTTAGCTAAGCACCACACTACCTCCAACAAAGCACAATCACTGCCTGCATGACACTCCGCTGCCACTTCTCCTGGGTTACATGCTTATAGCCGGTTCCACTGAAAGCAATGGGCTGCCGGCGTGCGCGGGATGAATTGTCGGGAAGGGCTTAAATATAGAAGCCCTTCCCTGCAATTCATCCAGAAATGTGTTAAAATAAAAAAAAAATATATACTCACCTTGTCCCAGCAGACGGAGTTCAGCGCGGCCTACAGTGGGTGTGAAGGGGGTGTGAGTCAGACCTGCCCTCTGATTGGCTCAGCCAACATTTCTGGATGAATTGCAGGGAAGGGCTTCTATATTTAAGCCCTTCCCGACAATTCATCCCGCACTCCCCGGCAGCCCATTGCTTTCAGTGGAACCTGCTGTATTGCCGGCTCCATTGAATTCAATGGGCAAACATCGTTCTTCTCTGCCACAGCTGTAACAGCTGTGGCAGAGAAGAATGATTTGTCTTCTATATGTTCTCAATGGGGTCGGCGCTGCTGCCGCCGGCCCCCTTGAGCGCATATAGAGAAGAGAACAGGAATCGCAGATCGCAGATAGGTGCGATCTGCGATTTCTGACTATGGCCTAAGAAGGACCGTTGGGGTTCTTGAAGCCTAAAATAACTCCTAACGCTCTCCCTATAGCAGCTCCGGCATCAGCAGCACTGTCCCTGATCTCTGTCAGAATGCATCTGTGGCGAGCCGCGGGCGGGCAGATTTTAATACTCGGGTGACACCTGATCTCGCCAGCCACTCACTGCAGGGGGGTGGTATAGGGCTGGAACATCACAGGAGGAAGTTGTAATGCCTTCCCTGTCTTTCTATTGACCAGAAAAGCGCGCAAATTTCTCAGGGAAGAAAATGAAAGTGACTCGAACACAGCGTGGTACTCGTCTCGAGTAACGAGCATCTCGAACACCCTAATACTCGAACGAGTATCAAGCTCGGACGAGTATGCTCGCTCATCTCTAAATAGCACTAAAGCATGATCTATGATTACTTTTTGTCACTCTGGATCACTCATGCTCCTGACAACATGCAATACATCATTCATGTGTTATGGAAACTTCCTAACAATATATATTGTAACAAAGTATGCTAGGCTGAAAAAAGACAAATGTCCAACCGAACAATCCATATTTGGCATGATAACCTAAATCTGGTGTATCTGTGACCTGGGTTGTACAATATCGATGAAGCATCATCCAATTAATAGTAACTATCTGGTAGGATACAATCTTTGGCGACCTTCCACAGATGTGACTTACAGATATCAATCAGTGAATCTTCCCTTTCAGATACGTTTCCGCCAAAGGCAGGACTACAATTAAAGAATGGCGCGGCTCATGTCTGCTTGTCTTATCAGCACCCTCCAGTAAATCAAGCGAGGAAACATTCAGTAACATTTGAGGTTGTTATTAATAATGCATGTTATTATGAATAGAATATGCGTACTTCACTATATTTTAATCCTTTGTAAACACAAGATAATTGCAAAATCTGCATCCCAAACCGTAAACCGTTCTCCTTTATATCAGCAGATTCTTTTCTTGTGTCTTTGTACAGAAGCATGCATTAGCTCTTTTCAAAGCTCTCTTTGGCTCCAGTGGAAATTATTTTCTAATCATTGCTTGGTTTCTAAATATGATGTAAAGAATGATGTTCTTTCTCTCTTTTTTTATATTTTTAGTAGTTATTGAGAGGAAAATAATCAAGTTAGAAGAAATAAGTTATTATTTATAATTATATGCTCTAGCTGTAGAGCTCTAATCATTTTACAGATCCCAAGCATATTATCTATCTATCTATCTATCTATCTATCTATCTATCTATCTATCTATCTATCCCATATCTATCTATCTCATATCTATCTATCTCATATCTATCTATCTATTTATCTATCTATCCCATATCTATCTATCTATCTATCTATCTATCTATCTATCCCATATCTATCTATCTCATATCTATCTATCTATCTATCTATCTATCTATCTATCTATCTCATATCTATCTCTATCTATCTATCTCATATCTATCTATCTATCTATCTATCTCATATCTATCTCTATCTATCTATCTCATATCTATCTATCTATCTATCTATCTATCTATCTATCTATCTATCTATCTATCTATCTATCTATCTATCTATCTATCTATCTATCTATCTATCTATCTATCTATCTCATATCTATCTATGTATGCCAGGGGCATAACTAAAAATTCAGGGGCCCAAAAATCCAGCTCGAGCCCCCCACCCCACCCCCAAACCCCAAACACCATACCTAAAACATGCTGCCTGTTCTATTTTTGCATTTACACATTTTTTAACGCACCTCCTCACCCATAAAAATGCTGTACCATGCGGTCAAAAATGCCGCTCAAAATTGCGGTAAAAATGCCACAATTTTGAGCTGCATTTTCTGAACGTATGTGTGAGAGTGGCTTTAGGGTGGGTTCATGTTTTTTGTTGTACTTTTGAACCAAAATTAAGAAAAACACATTTAAAAAACTGCATGTGGTATTAAAAGACCACAAGCGCTTTTATGAAACTGCATGCACTATTAAAAACTACATGTGTTTTTGATGTATTTTTAATTGTGTGTAAAGTGTGCAATTATATACAGTATATACAGGGAGATGTACAACTTATACCAGCCATAGTTAGATAGAGATAGATATGAGAGAGACAGAGAGAGATAGATAGATACAATAGATAGATAGATATGAGAGAGATTGATAGGCAGATATCAGATAGATATAAAAATGTGCTGCGCAGATGTGCAAAATGCGCCTGATCGTAGCTCCGTGCCCATTGAAAACATATGGAGAAGATCGTGATCTTCTGCCACAGCTGTGAAAGCTATGGCAGGCAATTCCTTCATCTCCATTGTTGGAACAGCTGTTATAGCTGTGGCAAAGGACCGCGATCTTCTCCCGTTGCTTTCAATGGGGCTAGCGCTGCAGCCGACCCATTGAAAACAATGGGATGCAGGCAACCCCCGCAGTTGTTTTCGTGGAAGGACTTTAAATATAAGCCCTTCCCTGAAAATCATCACTAGCTGCTGTAAAAAAAAAATATATATATACATCACCTTCCCCCGCTGTCGGGGCTCCAGCGCGTCTTCTTGCTGTCTCCCCAGCACTGCTCTGAAGCACTTTTTGCTAGCTGGGGTTTTAAAAATCCCCTCCTCCAGAAAGTGCTGGGTCTGATTGGCCGAGCGCTCCGCCAATCATAAGCAGCACTCAGCCATTCATTGAGTGACAGCTGAGCGCTGCCTGTGATTAGTCACAGAGCTCAGCCAATCAGAGGCAGCGCTCAGCATTCATTAAATTATATTTCAAGCCCTTCCCCAAAAATCACTGCAAGGGTTGCCTGTATCCCATTGCTTTCAATGGGGCGGTTGCAGCATTGGTCCCATTGAAAGCAATGGGAGAAGATCGCTATCCTCTGCCACAGCTGTGATGCATGCTCTGTCAATACAAAAGTATAGGGCTCATTCTCTGTGGTTCGCAGAGAAATAGAGCATGCTGCGATCTATTTCTCATGCTTATCTACACACAGTGTCTACATGCTAGTGTGCATGAATCAATGAAAGTCCATCGACTTTCATTGACTCCATTCTCCGCATGTCATGTGGCTGTGCATTGCACGCCTAATATGTGGCGAAAAAACACTAAAGGACATGAGGCCTAAAACTGCACCAATTGCTTCGATTATTTTCTCTTTATTGACGGATTCGGTGGTTCGGGCACATTGCAAGGAGAAAAGCACAAAGCTCTTTTTGGTGCATCATCATCCAGCGTTGGAGTAGGGTAAACCATGCAGGCTCGGTTCTCCTGCTCTTACAGATCTGGACATAATTAGGTGGTGAATGCTAAAAGATATGCGCTTACTTGATCTCTGAGTGAAGAACTACTGGAGGAGTCTCCATTGACAGCCAACAATAATTAGAGGCAGTTCAGCTGCTAAGAAAATTGTAGATCAATGTATCAGTTAATTGTTCTTTTATTGCATTGTAGACTAGAAATATATAGCATGATACTAGTATAGGTAGTGAAGGGGTTAAACGAAACCCTTCTATAGCCATGCATGTTTACTGATGGGACAGACAGGAGATAAGACAGTCTCCTAGACCACCCATGCAGTGCATGGTACTGATGGGACAGATAGGAAATAAGACAGTCTTCTAGACCTCCCTTGCATTCCTTTGCATTGAATTCATAAAGGTTTCATTGTATGTTATAGTAACGCCTTAAAAGTTGTAACTTATGTTAATCATTTTAGTTTCAGCCTGTCATGTATTATTATTAATCTTGGAGGTATATACTTTTGCTGTGATGTCATTTATGGTATATAAACACACACCTTAGAATAAATTAGAAATCATCTGATACCGCACAGGCTGGTGTGATTTGTATTTCTTCCGGGTCCCAGACTTCTACACGAGATCTGGGATCGTCTTCTCTTTGATAAACACATAAATTCTCCTTACAGCAGCTTTGTTAATTAAGTATATGGACATGATGAAAGTATTCTGACATAGAGCGTACTGAGCCACCAATGTGATCTTGGGAATACCTCTTAGGCCCCTTAAAGACCGGCCTACTTTGTACCTTAAGGACCAAGGGATTTCATTGTCACATTGCAAGAGCCATAACTCGATGACATAGCTTTACAAGGGCTCGTCTTTTTTTGGCCAAAGTTGCATGTTTTAATGGTTCCACTCTGGGGTTCATATAATGTGTCGTACAACTTTTATTAGAATTTTTGGGGGGAGATGAAAAAAATCTCCAGAAATTCTGAAAATAGTTTTCTGGGTTTTGTTTTTCTGGTGCTCACTGTTCGGTAAAAAATACTGAAATATCTTTTTTTATCAGCAGGACAACGGCGATTCCAAGTTTACAGAGATTTTATTTTATTTTTTACTATTTTTGCACAATAAAAGCATGTTTTTAAAGAAAAACCATTGACGCATTCTAACACACGTCACATTTTTATTTTTCCAGTAACGCAGCTCTGTGAGATCTTGTCACTTGCAGGAAGAGTTGCAGTTTTTATTGGTACCATTTTGAGGTACAGGTGACTTTTGGATTGCTTTTCATTGCATTTTTTGGAAGGCAAATAAAAGAAAAATAACAATTCCGGCATTCCTTTTTTAAACAATTTGTACGATGTTCCCCAAGCAAGATTAATAACTAAACATTTGCATTGTCTGGGTCGTTATGAATGTGGTAATACCAAATATGTGTGACTTTTTTTAAACATTTTTGGGGAAAGTTATCCATTTAAAACTGTTTTTTAGGGGGATAAAACAAATAATTTTTTTAAACTGTTTTTTTTTTTTAAATATTTAATTTTGTTGTACTTTTTTTGATACAATTTTTTTAGTCCCTGAAGGATACTTGAAGATGTGATTGTTTGATTGCTAGAATAATACATGGCATTACTTATATAGTGCATTCTATTATGTCTATGACAGCGGCCTATTAAACTCTGCAGGAGGCGTGGCCTAATAGGCTGAGTTACACAGTAGACATGGAGGCCTTTGTCAGGCTTTGGGCTGCCTTGGGAACCCAATGGTACCTTGCAGTCGTATTGCGGGATGCTATTGAGTGACAGAAGGAGCCTTCTCCCCTTGTCATCTGCTTACATGCTGCAATTGCTGTGGCATTTAAAAGGTTAAATTGCCAGGATCTGAGGTTTCTCTATTCCTGGCTGTTAGAGCAGGAGCCTGGCTGTCAGTTCTCAGCCAATCCATCGCCTTAAAAAGATGTATGTGCAGGTTTAAAGCCCATAAGTAAAAAGGCATATTGCAGTCTCTAATAGCTAACAGGTAAAGATATTCTACATGCATGTAACTTCTGATGTAACCATGACTTCATACATGTCACAGACTGACATGGGTGTTTCCCAGCCCCCATACCCTGGTTTATATATATAAAGTTCACCAAAAGCATCAGTATTAGTCGTTTCCCAACTAAACTCAGTGATTATATTACCCATATTTTCTGCAATTCGTTCATTTTACCAAGAATGTATTCCAGCAGTCTCTTTAGTTTTCATTCCGCTCGCTCATATAATGATTGGCACTGTTATTCTACCGGCAGATTGTAAATCAGTCAGAGGCGTGTTGAAATCATAGATATTTCCCGACTTTGCAACGCAAAATGAAGGGTATAATCTCCTGGCTTTATTCCATAAAAACAGAAGAACGTGTCTGTCAGTCAAACCTGTCTCAGGTGAATTGTGCAGTCTTTCCAACAGCTCAATTCAGCGTTCGTTAAATACCCCTTGTAGTTGTGTACGGCAAATCCTGAATGGGAGTTCAGAGGGTTTATACGGTCTTATGTTAACAAAGTGTAACCGCCGGATAATGAAGAACCCCGACGGCCCCTAATGTAGCTTGTACAAACAATTCTGTTTACATCTAGAAGCCGAAAACTCTTCTGTATTGTACGTAGTCCCACTCACACGGCCACAATTTGTTACAATGTCTCAACAAGTTGACCTATAGAACTTTTAGGCTGGGTTCCCACGGGATGTATTCTCGGCGGAAATCTTGCGGTTTTTCCGCAGTGATCTGAGCCGCAGGTTTTGGAGCGGCTTGGCCGCATGCCTTTTCGTTGTGGCCGGCTCCTCCGAAGAGAGGAGCGCGGCTGCAATGGAAAGAAAAATAAACATGATGTAGCCGGGGAATCCGCGCAGCAGCCCCGTGTTCTGTCAGCTTTGCTGCGACGAATTGGCCGTCCCGTGTGGATGAGATTTTTGACAAAACTCGTCCACATGGCTGGCCGATCCCGGGATTAGCGGCCGCAGGTGAAGGTGCTGCAGTGAAATTCTGCATGGAATTTCCACTTCAAATCTGCCCTGTGTGACCCCAGCCTATGTTGGGGTCAATAGCTAAAATATAAAAATATCACACTTTGTAATATATTTTAAGGTCCTTTTACAGGGAACGTTCCGTGTAAACGCAGCCAACGAGCGAACTTCTGGAAAGTAAGAACAATATGAAAAAGGTCATAATCACAAAAATAGAATAGAGGTGCGCACAAAGTTGAGTTGATAATGCGTAGATATGAAGGTGTAAGGAAGAAAAAAACCTAAAAAAGGGAAATGGGGTAGGAGGTTCTAGGTCATTAGGGATGCAGAATCCCAGTAACTGAGTTGATCAAGTTAACTGTGTGTGGACCTTCTTATTTCCTCGGAGTAAGGAACGGTGGCGTCACCCGTGACAGAATTCTTCAAGTCCACTACACCATTTATTCAGGTAACTGCTGTCCTAGCATTGCCTGGAGATGGGTGTCAGGGCCTTGACCAAGGGTCACACGCATCCCTCAGGGGAGGAGTTAGTAGTGCCACCGTTACAGCCCTAACAGCTACCCCGCCATCTCCTCAGTGGTGTGCCTTGTACCTCAGTCAATGCAGTATTTTGTAGCCTTAGGATTTTACAAAAGACTAGAATCATAAAGGGGTTGTCCAAGTTATGTAAAATGCATCTTAACGGGTCCACCGTGGTATAAATTAACAAAGCAGCTGATATTTCTTTCTGTTGGCCCTAGCCGGTGTTTCCATGTCTCCTTGCTGATGTCATCTGCAGCTAACCTGAGCCCTCTCCAAACAAGCTGCTGTAGCCAATGACAGCGCTCAACGATTATCGCTGAGCATTGTTATTGGCTGCAGCAGCAGGTTAATGGGACTTTGCAGGCTGATAGCTGGGAGGGGATAAGTGGGGGATGATTGGGGGGAGGAGTATCAGCTGCTTTGGTATTTTACACCATGAGGGACCCTTCAAGATGCACTTTACATAACTAGGACAACCCCTTTAACCCTTGCATACGAGAGGGGTAACTCCTGTTGTTGGTAACTCTTTGAAGAACTGCCACTGTAGGAGGTCAAAAGAGTTGCTGTATATTGACATAGGTCATTTAAAGGATGGTATTGAAAAGTAGTTGATCCAAATAGAGTGACATATTTTTTTTTAGTTCTACATACCAGTAATTAAAGGGGTTGTCCCGCGCCGAAAGATACATTTTTTTTTTTGCCCAGTCCCCCAGTACCTGCAAAGGAAAACCGCTGACATGTGTTATTAAAAAAAAATAAAAATTCCCTTACCTGAATCCCCGTTCAGCAACTTTAAAAAATCTTCTGTCCAAGATGGCTGCCGCTGGTCTTCTCCCACAGTGCACCGCGGGTCTTCTCCCATGGTGCACCGTGGATGTTCTTCTGCTGTCTGCGCTCCACTGCCGATTCCAGCCACCTCATTGGCTGATCGGCACCATGTGATGGGGCGGAGCTACGCGATGACGCTGAGAAGGGGGAGGAGCCAGGACACAGCTCGTGAGCCCGGACCATCTAGGAGAAAAATCCTCTGTGAGGAAGTGCGACTGTTCCTGCGATGAGAGAAGAAGTTTGTTCGTCGCCATGGAGATGGGGACGCCAACACCGGAGGGGGTAAGTATATAACTTCTGTATGGCCAATATTTAATGCACGATGTACATTACAAAGTGCATTAATATGGCCATACAGAAGTGTATAACCCCACTTGCTATCACGGGACAACCCCTTTAAGTTTATATAGTAAGTACTATTTACATAATTTAAGAATGTCCTTTTGGTAAGAAGTCCTGGAAGTTCAGCTAGCATCCCCTTGCAAGACATGATTAATGATCTATGTAGGCAATGAAGCCGCCTGGCTTCAGGAAAACAATGGAATAGAGTTTAAACTGGAAAGCAATTGATCTGGCATCTATCCATATATCTACTGGCGTTTCTGTAGGGGATGCAGGGGATGCGGTCGCCCCCGGCCCAGGAGCCTTAGGGGGCCCATAAGGCCTCTCTTCTCCATATAGGGAGCCCAGTACTATGAATAAAGCATTATAGTTCAGGGCCCTGATACAGGTTTGGCATTGGGGCCCAGAAGCTTCAAGTTACGCCTCTGCATATATCTGTGTGCCATACTCCCCACACTATGAATGTAGTGTAGAATGTGGTACACTGAAGGTCCCTTGAACCACGCAGTTGATTGCATTGAATGAATTCCCGAATGCAATAAAAATGGAATATACAAATATATAGAACATACAATAAACGGTTAGGAATTCTGGACCAAGAAATGGTAAACTGGAAAATTAAAGGGGTTGTCCCGCGCCGAAACGTTTTTTTTTTTTTTCAATAGCCCCCCCCGTTCGGCGCGAGACAAACCCGATGCAGGGGTTAAAAAAGAAAAAAACCGGATAGTGCTTACCTGAATCCCCGCGCTCCGGTGACTTCTTACTTACCTTGCGAAGATGGCCGCCGGGATCTTCACCCTCGGTGGACCGCAGGTCTTCTGTGCGGTCCATTGCCGATTCCAGCCTCCTGATTGGCTGGAATCGGCACGTGACGGGGCGGAGCTACGAGGAGCCGCTCTCCGGCACGAGTGGCCCCGTTCAGAAAAGAAGAAGACCGGACTGCGCAAGCGCGTCTAATCGGGTGATTAGACGCTGAAAATTAGACGGCACCATGGAGACGAGGACGCCAGCAACGGAGCAGGTAAGTGAATAACTTCTGTATGGCTCATAATTAATGCACAATGTACATTACAAAGTGCATTAATATGGCCATACAGAAGTGTATACCCCCACTTGCTTTCGCGGGACAACCCCTTTAACTTCATTAGTTTGTGGAAAAAACCTCTAATGAGTCTAATGTTGCTACCTGCTGAAGGTACAATGTTGTCATTTTTGTGTACATTCCATCCACATGATGTCAAACAAGACTAGTTCTATGATCGTAGCGTTAAGCCTTATTTGCTGTTATGAATAGTAAGAAGTGTCTATTAACAAGCTCAGACAAGGGCCACATGAAAGTCTAGTGATCAAAATAGGATGATGTCATGAGTGATGTCATGTTATTATAGTTACACTCTTAAAGTGATAGGATTTTCTATTTCCAGGCACATTACCTTTCATGGTTACATCATACATCGACTCTCGGGATTAGAACAGCTGTTATTTATATTTAAAGAGCATAGTCTTCCAAGTTTTAGAGTTCAGCTTGCACACCTGTATTTTCAGGTTCTGGTGTGTTAGACAAGCTTTTTGAATTGATCACAGACCTAATTTAGAATGTATCCATTAGAGTGTATACAGGTTACAGAAACATATCCAACTCAACATAACTCAATACAATTAGTTCATGTGGTTAATGGCTGATACATATGTGATTTATATAATAGGTCATTTCTTAAAGGGGTTGTCTCGCGAAAGCAAGTGGGGTTAAGTACTTCTGTATGGCCATATTAATGCACTTTGTAATATACATCGTGCCTCCTGATTGGCTGGAATCGGCACATGTGACGGGGGCGGAGCTACGCGATGATGCGTACAAGGGGTGGAGCCAAAACACTGCTGCTGCCGAGCCGAGCCGAAGGGAGAAGACCCATCTTTTGGTATTGAGTACAAAAAGCCTATCATCTAACACAACCTGTTCTTCTGATCTTATCGCTTTTGAATGTCTTAATGAGATTAGTGTATATGTAATTAGCAGTCATTCTATGTGTCTTCAAGCCCGAATGCTCCACCATGCTGTATGTTTATAGATTCTCATACTGATCCATCTCTGGTTTGTCTTTAGTTATTGTATTCCTCACAGTGTCAAGGGTTATCATTTGCTCCTCATGTTTTATGCATGTCAGGCACTGGATTCTATGTCTGTTATATCTCCACGGGCAAAAAAATAGAAAGTGCTGTAAATGTGTTATGGTCAGCAGCATAGGAAGAACAGGTCAACCTGTCCACCTCGGCAAAAGCTATGGTGGGACAGCAAACCAGGCATTCGGTCCAGAATCAGGACACTGGACAATGACAGACTGGTGATAGTGATTAAGGAGGCAAGAACACCAACAAACTGGCCAGATGGACAGATATGACGTCAGTTGATGACATCATCTAACTACACAAGCTGGACCACGGCACAGACCCTTGAGCTGGGTCAACACATTGCAGCCACAATACAGTTTTCTAATTGAGTGCAGCTATAAGCAGTTTTATTGTTAATGCTCAAATGGTATTACAGCTAATACTCGCCATACTGTAAGGTAATTAACATTTAAAGGGGTTGTCCCGCGAAACAAAGTTGGGGTATACACTTCTGTATGGCCATATTAATGCACTTTGTAATGTACATTGTGCATTAATTATGAGCCATACAGAAGTTATTCACTTACCTGTTCCGTTGCTAGCGTCCCCGTCTCCATGGTGCCGTCTAATTTTCAGCGTCTAATCACCCAATTAGACGCACTTGCGCAGTCCGGTCTTCTCCGTGTTGAATGGGGCTGCTCGTGCTGGAGAGCTGCTCCTCGTAGCTCCGCCCCGTCACGTGTGCCGATTCCAGCCAATCAGGAGGCTGGAATCGGCAATGGACCGCACAGAAGACCTGCGGTCCACCGAGGGTGAAGATCCCGGCGGCCATCTTCGCAAGGTAAGTAAGAAGTCACCGGAGCACGGGGATTCGGGTAAGTACTATCCGTTTTTTTTTTTCAACACATGCATCGGGTTTGTCTCGCGCCGAACGGGGGGGCTATTGAAAAAAAAAAAACCCCGTTTCGGCGCGGGACAACCCCTTTAAACAGCTTTACCTGCAGTTAAAGGGCTTTTCCAGGTAGACTACTATTGATGACCTATACACAGGATAGGTCATCAATAGTTGATCCGCTGGGGTCCACCGATCAGCTGATTATGTGCCCGCTGACAGTGCTGCGAATACACAGAGGTCAATGCGGAAACAGCGAAAGTCTCTGCTCTGACCTCTGTGAAGTGGTTGGCGCTTGTAACTACAGGAACGACTCCCGTTGATTTCAATGGGACTTGCACCTGCAGTTACAAGCGCCGGCCAGTTCACAGAGATCAGAGCAGAGACTTCCGCTGCTTTCACACTGACATTTGTGTATTCACAGCACTGTCAGCGGGCACACAATCAGCTGATTGGTGGACCCCAGCGGATCAACTATTGATGACCTATCCTGTGTATAGGCCATCAATAGTATTCTACCTGGAAAACCCCTTTAACTACAGGTAAAGCTGTCTGAATGTTAATTATCGACTCCTGTGTAGTTGATCCGACCCCTATGTAATTGTGGCACTGTCAGCAGCTACACAATAAGCACATAAGTTGGGGTCCCGAGTGATGGACCCCAGTTGATCAATCATTGATGACCTATCCTGAGGATTATTTGAAAAATAGAGCAATCTCGACCACATCAGAGCACACTTACAAACTACCAATAAATGGACTGGGCCACTGTTGCATTAACTGTTTGCTGCTAGCATCTTCACATGGGATGACCATCGGGTGCATAAGTGCCTGACAGCCATTCCATTGGCTGTTGCTCCTGTGGTTTCACCCAGAAACGATAGTCATTCAGAGGATGGAGGCCAAGCAAGACAGAGATCTCTTCCGGCTATCTGTCTCTATTCAATGCAAACAGGCAGCCATTCATAGATGAACGACTGCCTGTTTACAAGGCCTGATAGTTGCTTGGTTTTTCGGTGAGCGAAAACCCAAGCAACTCCAACAAGTGAGCAATTTCTCACTAAGTGCCTTGTAAATGGATACATGTACGTGGGACGACTATCGACCAAATTCACAGTTTCCAGTGATTATTCAGATGATATGTGCCTCGTGTAAAGATATCTATGGCCAATTTGCTGCCCTCCCAACTCTCAATCTTTGCTATGCCCAAGGCCCTTAGGAATCGGGTTCTGGATTTAATTTCTCATGAGGTAGTGTTAAATTTTAACTACTATTATAAAGATAGACTAAGTCCAAAGGCGTAATTGTCTCCGTGGATCAGCCTGAGGTCACAGAAGCTTCTTTCATTGGGTTACCTAGGACTTTAGTCAGTCTTTTAGTTCAGCACAGCTTGACTTGAAAATGAAGCTCTCTTTATGAAGTCACTTATTAAAGATGGATTGGTTCAATGAAGCAAAAAATGCAACTGGCTTCTTACAGCAACAGTGAACTAATACAAGCCGTAATTATCTACCTCATTACAAATGCCATCGAAGAGACGACCGCATAAACAAGATTGTTACAAGCAACTACATTCACTAAATTCATTTAATAGGTAATTGAAAGACCTGCTAAATACGATGGTTTGAAATGATATAAGAATGGCGTAGAAGAAGATCTTTTTTCTTACCGTAACTGCTATTGATTCAGTATCATGGGCACATCGAGCATTTGATTAATGCTTTCCAATCCAATTTGTATCCTGGTTTTCCTAGGGGGCTTACTCTTTTTCTGCCGTTATACAACAGCGCTATATGCTGGCCAAAGCCAGTACTGCATGAGGTGATACGTTCGATAGTCTCTGACAGCAGAGAGGCTGGCAATATACAGTAAGAGAACCCCGACGGACGTCTTCTAACATCGGAGCTGTACAGCCTTAAATCATAATGTCTTTAGACGTCAGACAGTGGATTGGAAAGGGTTAATATACTATGTGCTCACTGTAGACGTGGCACACAAAACAGAGATGGCATTTTGGTTTTTAGTATAATTACACAGGCACATGACTAGAACAATCGCCTGGCAATCAAGCCGTGCCAAAGGACCAACCCTTAGCAGATGACCGCTTATTCGTGGGCTGATTGTTTAGTTTCAGCGATCATAAAAATGCCATTGATTGGCTGTATATCTCCCCATGTGAACAAGATGTACAGCTAGCCTTGATTGGTGCTCATTAGATTGGAAAGAGAATTCGGCAAGCCTAAAAGGACCATAAGGGAGCGAGCCATCAAGACATTCTCCCAATTGCAAGCTCGTAAAGTTGACCTCTTCAGACATTTTTCAATTGTTCAGGCCGCCTGCACACGAGCGGGTCGGATCCGGCAGCAAGAATTCTCGCCGCGTGATCCGACCCGAGAGCCTGCAGGGACGAGCGCGTACTCTCCCGCGCCTGGCGGTCCCAGCTCTTTCATGTGCCGGCTGCCGCACAGCCGGTGCATGCGCAGACCGGAGCTGGCGGCCGGGTGAGTGCGTGCCCCGCACAAAAATAGGACATGCCGCGGTTTGTTTGCTGCGCGAGATTTCGCGCGGCCAAACCGCGGCCGTCTGCATAGAAGTGCGTATTGTAATGCACTCCTATGCAAACTTTCAGCGGCGGAAATCCCGCGGGAAATCCCGCGGCGGGATTTCCGCCCGTGTGCAGGCGGCCTCATTTTAGTTTTCTCCTCCCCGTTAGTTTTCCCTCAACATAGCTGTTTGAGGGCTTGATTTTTGCTTTATTTCAATGAGACCATTTAATCTACCATATAATGCACTGAAAAACATTTTAAGAGCTTATTCAGATGACCGTATATCGACTGGGTTTTCATGCCCGGCCGATATACGTCGTCCCTCTCTGCAGGGGGAGGAGGCTGGAAGAGCCGGGAGCAGTGCACTGAGCTCCTGCCCCCTCTCCACCTCCTCTGTGCCCCCTCTCCGCCCCTCGGCACTATTTGAATGGGAGGGGCGGAGCTCAGTCTCGAAACTTAGCTCTGCCCCGTCCCGCCCCCTCCCATTGCAATTAGTGCCAAGGGGCGGAGAGGGGGCGGGAGCTCAGTTCACTGCTCCCAGCTCTTCCAGCCTCCTCCCCCTGCAGAGAGGGACGCCGTATATCAGCCGGCGTGAAAACCCGGTCGATATATGGTCGTCTGAATAAGCACTAAAATTATATGTGTGGTTAAATGGAAAAAAAAAATGCAATTGCACCATTTTGGGGGGGATTGTATTTACAGTATTTACTTTACTCTGTGGGTCAGTATGATTTTAGCAATACCGAATTTATATAGTCTTATTGTTAAACTACTTTTAAAAAGTAAAGTATCTTTTTTGTTTAAAACATTACTTCCTGCCGCCGTCTTCTGACCCGGATAACTTTTTGATTTTTCCATCGATAGGGTCGAGTGAAGGCTTGTTTTTGTGGGACAATCTATTGGTACCATTTTGGGGGAACTTACAACTTTTTGGTTGCTTTTAATAAAACCTTTCATGGATACAGTGTGGCTGCATACCTAGAGGTTATACCAGTAGGAAGAGGGAGATTGCGATCCCTCTGTATGGAGCTCTGGTCAGATCACATCTGGAATATTGTGTTCACTGCAGGAGACCTTATTTACAGAAAGACATTGAGAAAATAGAGTCCAAAGACAAGCTACAAAAATGGTGGAAGGTATGAAGAACACAAAACTTATTAGGAAAGACTTAAAGAACTTAAATTGTGTAGCCTGGAGGAAAGAAGGGGGAGGGGGACATGATGGGAAATTGGGATGCCTAGATCTTCCCTTAGAGAAAAATTAAAAGGAGAGAATATACTGACTGCTAGGAAAGAATCGCTGGGAAATGCTGCAAGGTAAAAGCACATCTCAAAAAACATTATGGAGAAAACTATCATAATGAAGTTTAATTAAAACTTTACTTTTATGCCATTGCTAAAAGGGAAAGGTCCTAAAAATAAAGTTTTAATCTAACTTAACCCCTTAAGGTCCATAAGGGCCAGACACTTTTTAGTGATTTTACCCAGGTGGTCGTTTTATGACCCTATTTATTTTCTTCAGGTACCAAAATTATTTTTGCTGCGTTTTTGTTTCTGTAACACATAGGGCGATATTTTTTTAATATCTTTTTTTCATTTTTTTTCCCCATGTTTTAGTTTTATTGGGATTAAAAAAGCAAGATTTTTTTTTCAATTGATAGCTGTTTATTTGATATATAATTTGTATAGTCTTGGATTTCAGGATGCACATAGTGACAGTTTACGCTGGCGTCGGTGGTGGGTCATTTTCTTTTATATATATATAATTATTTTTTAATTTATTCTGCAATTTTTTCTTAAAGGGGTTGTCCCGCGAAAGCAAGTGGGGTTACACACTTCTGTATGGCCATATTAATGCACTTTGTAATATACATCGTGCATTAATTATGAGCCATACAGAAGTTATTCGCTTACCTGTTCCGTTGCTAGCGTCCTCGTCTCCATGGTGCCGTCTAATTTCAGCGTCTAATCGCCCGATTAGACGCGCTTGCGCAGTCCGGTCTTCTTTCTTCTGAATGGGGCCGCTCGTGCCGGAGAGCGGCTCCTCGTAGCTCCGCCCCGTCACATGTGCCGATTCCAGCCAATCAGGAGGCTGGAATCGGCAATGGAACGCACAGAGCCCACGGTGCACCATGGGAGAAGACCTGCGGTCCACCGTGGGTGAGGATCCCGGCGGCCATCTTCGCAAGGTAAGTAAGAAGTCACCGGAGCGCGGGGATTCAGGTAAGCACTATCCGTTTTTTTTTTTTAACCCCTGCATCGGGTTTGTCTCGCGCCGAACGGGGGGGCTATTTAAAAAAAAAAAAAACAACGTTTCGGCGCGTGACAACCCCTTTAACTTATTTTTGTAGCTATTTTTTTAAACATCCATGTCTCCCATGACATCATATAAGACCTCCTCGGGATCATTCACATTGTCTGTTTTTTATTTATTAATAATAATAATAATAATCTTCATTAGTATAGCACCAACTTATTCACACTTTTCTACTGTAGCTGGGGAATCCATAGGAGTCACAGGGGGCCCCCCCCCCCCCCCCTCTCCTGTTGGGACAGTAGTCACTAACAGAGCTGATCTGAGTCTGCTCGGGCTACCCATTTACTACATAACACCAATGGAGTACTATGTAGCCTGCAAGAGAGAAGGCAGAAGCTGTTAAAAACCACTTCTATCCTCTCCTCCAAGTCCTCGGCTGTGACTAACAGCTGAGAACCAGACCTGCGCCTGCTAGATTACCGTATTTTTACCATCATCTGAGATTACAGGGTTTGGTCCTTAAGGGGTTAATGTATTTTCCACCATTTCTTATATCTTCCCATAATAAATCCAATATTCTCATTTTGTTTTGCCAAAAATACACCGGGCAGTACCTGGTCCCTTCTGTTTACCCAACATGGAGGCCTGTAACCCGTGTTCTACAGCATGATTCATTCTAGAAAAAATTCCATGGCTGTGATGTGAAGCCAACTCCCTCATAATACATAGTTTACTTCACAGATGACATTCTGCATTATCAGCTGCATCTAAATCTCTAGTTGATACGACCATTTTGGTCTTTCTAGAGTGTTTTACGCCTCATCTGTAGATCATACGAATGGAGAACTCAGTTAACATACAGATGATAAGTGATGGGGTGCGGAGAAGAAAGAATGTAACAAAACTAAACTCTACATACCCTGTTTCCCTGAAAATAAGACGCGTCTTATATTAATTTTTGCTCCCAAATATGCACTACGTCTTATTTTCAGGGGGTGTCTTATTTCGCCGCGGCAAATCCATCTGTGGCCGCTAATCCCTCAATTGGCCAGCTTTGTGGACGAAATTTCTCAGAAATCTCGTCCACATGGGACAGCAAATCTGTCACGGCAAAGCTGGGAGAAGCCGGTGTTGTGGTGCGGATTCACCGGCCACAGAAACGGAAAAGCGTGCAGCCAGGTCGCTTCAAAACAAGCGGCTGAGTGCCGTGGGTTTTGAAACGGCGCTTTCCCGGCGGAAATCTCGCTGTTTATCGCTGTGGCCAAACTGCGAGATTTTTGCTGGAAATACGCTCTGTGAGAACCCAGCCTTAACCCTTTCCAATCCACTGTCTGACGTCTAAAGACATTCTGATTGAAGGCTGTACAGCTCCGATGTCAGAAGATGTCCGGCAGGTTTTTCTTACTGTATATTACTGGCCGCTCTGTTGTCAGGGACCTCTCCAGCATGTCCAATACCGCAGTACTGGCTCTAGCCAGCGGGTGGCACCATTGTATAATGGCAGAAAGAGAAAAACCCCTAGGAAACCCTAAATCCAAAATTGGATTGCAAAGGGTTAAGAATCACACACAAGTTGCCTGACTCACACACAGAGCCATAAAAAAATAAGGGCTGTAAAGTAACGTACCTGTCTGCAGACAGAAGTTCCTGTACCACTTGTAAGCAGGGATGGTATTGCAGCTTCTGGCCACCAGGGGGAGCTTATCACAGCAGACATGTACAGCAGGAACAGAACGTACAGTATGGACTTTTCCAGCCAGCAAGGGGAGCTCACAAAAGCACACTCGTACAGCACAGCAGGGACAGGATAACAGCAGACTGTCTGCAGATCTACCTATACATCTGGAGGTAGGAGACAACGGGGATGGCAGCAGGGGACAGGCCTCTTGACTTGCCTGCACACTTTACTATGCCTTACTATCGGGGGGTGCCTTATATTTGGGACTTCTGAAAATTTCAGGGGGTGTCTTATTTTCAGGGGGTGCCATATTTTCTGGGAAACATGGTAGTATCATAGTCATATAGTATGCTAGGCCCAAAAAAGACAATGTCCATCCAGTTCAGTCTGTTTCTCCTCCCCCCACGTTGATCCAGAGGAAGGAAAAAAAATGCCCAATGAGGCAGAAGCCAATTACTCCACCCTGGTAAAATAATTTCCTTCCCATCTCCATAATGGCAGTCAGAATAATTTGTGGATCAGCACTCTTCAGAGAAGGTTCCTTCCTTACTCCAAGTCCGGCAGTCGGAAGATCCCCCTATCAACAACTCATTCTGATTATTTAGTGTCTATATCCTGTAATATCATAGCGCTCTAAAAAGACGTCTAGTCCCCTCTTAAACCCCTCGATCGATTTTGCCATCACCAAAATTCTGGCATTGCCTTCTTGATTAGCAACCTTGGTATACAGTCTTTACTTACATACATTGACTCTAGCAGAAGAATATTGATTTGCACATTGTCTGCTCATCTCTGGTGAAAGTTTGGACCTACAGGGGCAGGACAAGCTCCCTTGGTGCCCTTTTCCAGGACTTTACTATTGATAACTTACTCTCAGGATAGGCCATCAATAGTTGATCAGCGGTGGTCCGCCGCTCGGGACCTCAGGCAATCAGCTGATGTTGGGCCAGCTGGCAGTGTTGACAGAACCAGAAGATGATAACTTTGTGCACAATGCAGTGTCCCAATTTGGATATTGTGGTAAAGCTGTGCCTGCAATTACCAACCCAGTCCACTGCAATGTGGACAGAGCTGTTAGCTTCCAGCTCTGTCCTCTTGAGACAGTGAGCTGATTGCTGGAGGATTGCTGGAGTCTCAAGCCATGAGCGATGAGGATAGGTCCTCAGTAGTAGTAAAGTCCTGGAAAATCCCTTTAAAGTATCCATTACAAGTATCAGCATAACATATAAACGATAAATATATTTCCCATATATCATGAAAAAAAAATTATCAGATGCTATGATAGCCTGTTGGTGAGAGATGCTTGTGACAGATGGCATCCATCACCCATAGACTATTACGCCATCCATTTAATGTATGATCGGCTCATACCATAATAGCCTGTGGATGACAAATGCCACCCATAGGCTACTATGGCATCCATCAGGCTCTATTTGATGTAGCACATCTACATCTTAGGAGCTTTTCTCGGCTTATACGCTACACAGAAAAAAGACGTGGAGGCCTAACCCAATAGTATATCTGTATTACTTTCCTAAGCATGCATTTTATATCTGTGCATGTAACATTCATTAACCCCTTGAGTGGCGGGTTTCCTACCACCCTGTCGTGCCCACCAGGGCAGGTTTTTTAAAATGGTCTAATCATTGAATTTCAACTAATTTTGCAGTTGCGTCTCAAGAGCCATAACTTTTTCATTTTTCCATTGACATGGCCATGTGAGGGCATGTTTTTTGCGGGACAAGTTGTGATTTTTTAAACAGGGGGGAGGAAAAAAAGAAATGGGGAAAAAAGAAAAAAAAGGGCCATGTCATTAAGGGGTTAAATAATGCATTAACTTCCTTCTCTGGGTCATTACGACGCATGGATACCACATGTGTGATTGTATTTTTGATTTTTTACAACGTAAAGGGAGACAAGTGTTTTTATTATTTCTTTTATAACTTTTTAAACTTTTTTTTTTTTTTTTTATTGTTTTTTGTCCCTTTAGGGGACTTTCACAGGGACCCATCAGGACCCCTGATCACATTCCGGGGGTCCGATGGTGACAGCCCTTTACATGCTGCAGTGACAGCCCTTTACATGCTGCAGTCACATAGACTGCAGCATGTAAGGGGTTAACACAGCAGAGATCGGAGGTTTTCTCTGATCTCTGCTGTAAGAGCTGGTACCTAGCTGTCCTCTGACAGCCAAGCACCAGCTCTCCCTGCCACAGAGACCATCGGCTCGCTTCTGACAAGCCGATGGTCTCTATAGCAACCTGTAAACAAAGCAGGAGATTGCCGGCATATCGGCAATATCTTCTGCTGGTTTTTCAAAGCCCTTGCTTTGTTCTCTGTGGGTCTGTGCAGGCAGAGCACACTGTCACAGCTTGTGGCATTGTGCTCTGCAGCTCCCATAGTGATACATAGCCCGGAAATCTTCCGGGCTATATCGCTATGAGCAGTGGAGCTCGTCCCGGAAAATTTCCGGGCGTGCCACTCAAGGGGTTAATCTATGTGTGATTGTATCATATTATATTATCAGCCACTCAGACTCAGTGTTACTCTGGGAAGAAATGTAATAGCAGTTGCATCTAACGATAGTGCCTAGATTGATCTGATGGCAAAATATTTTTCCCAAGATGCTTTGCAGCAATACACAGTCTTCAGTCCTATGGAGAAGTGCATTCCCCCTTCTTCTGCATGCAATTTTCAGCCATTGTTTTACTGCAAAAGTGCATGTATTGAGGTAAAAACTGCACTGTTACCCCCGTGTGCATATACTGGTAAGATGACTACATACCTGTTGTGTAAACAGTTAAGCGGTTAACGCAATGCTAAAGGAGTGGTATCGGCATAATTCTAATTGTACTATTAAAATAGAAGCAAATTTTAACATTCAATGTAATATATACAGAGGGTGCAAAAAAATATGGAAACACCATACGAAATGTATGGGATTTCAATCATTAACACTGAGCTGCCCTTTTGACCCCTGCTTGGCTGAGAGCTTCTCCGCCAAATTTGTGTTGACTTCACCTCTTGCCCTGCTCTGTTGGTTTTTGGGAGCCAGCTGGTAACAGCAGCCGAGTGGCTCAAACCCCTGACCAATGGAACCTTGTTGCTCCGGCAGATGTTCACTTTAACCTGGCAGCATCTGCGTCATATTATCTCCACCTAAAATTGGTCTCCACATGTCTTATTGAAACAGAATTTATAATTCCATGTGAGTTAAGGAATGCATTTCGTATGGTGTTTCCATATTTTTGCCCATCCCTGTATATATACACGCAGTGTATGTAGACAATGGCCACCTAAGCAAACAGAAGTAGCACTTCGATACAACTAAATGTAACAAAGCAAGGACTGGGTAGCAATGTGCAATCTTAATGTAGGTAGAGGGTGGACTTTGGGTATTTAACCCTTTCCAATCCACTGTCTGACCTCTGAAGACATTATGATTTAAGGCTGTACAGCTCCGATGTTGGAAGACATCCGTCAGGGTTCTCTTACTGTATATTGCCAGCCTCTCTGCTGTCGGAGCCTATCCAACGTGTCACCTCATGCAGTACTGGCTTTAGCCAGCAGATAGCGCCGTTGTATAACGGCAGCAAAAGAGTAAGCCCCCTAGGAAAACCATATACAAATTGGATTGGAAAGGGTTAACATGTACAATTAAACACATTATTTTGCATCTATATCTTTAATAGGGGAGATGGGAGAAATATAGATTAACAGCCATGTTCTGCCATCCACATCATTAATTACTTTTATTCCTGTGGGAGTCCACAAGGCCTGGTGCCAAATGTTCTGTTCTAACCTGGCAGTCGGCTTCGCACTGCCATACCATGGCGGTGGATTTCCAGGGTATTCTGCTTTTGTTTGGTGTACACACAGACGAGTTGATACTGTATCTCCATAAATCTCACAGATGGGCTTGGTTTGTTTGCGCTGCTAGGTGACAGACATTGGCTGATGTCTCTTCTAATAAATGAAATATGAAAATGCATCTAAAGCTCTTTGAAAGGTGTTATGGATGCTTATCTAATGCGTCTCTTTGAAGATCTCTAGGTAAAGTTTCTTTGGAATGTTATGAAAGTGACCCAGTAACTTTACGTTTTTCTGACTTTTCACAAGGACTCGTAATATCTAGAGACAGGTTACTCCTTTTCATGTAAAATCCTGTTTTTGGCCCTTATCCTTCCCAGAGGTGGAGGAACTTGAAGCTCCTGGGAGGAAATGCAGAAGCTCTAACCATCTACCATGTCATTTGTAACAGTGTTGGGTTCTTATATTGATTGTGTAGCGGTCTATCGGCCCCCTCGGGCACCAGAGCACAATAGTGATTGCAGCCTCCCCCGCCCTATAAATATCGTGCACATATGACTAACTTGAATGTGTATGTTAGTAGCAGGATAGAAGTTGGCCAAACTACTTTCCTTTGCCAGTTACTTCATGTATATGGGCAGCTAATATTTCTACTATTGTTTTAGGTTATGAATAGAGATGAGCGAGTATACTCGCTAAGGCACATTGCTCGAGCGAGTAGTGCCTTAGCCGAGTATCTCCCCGCTCGTCTCTAAAGATTCGGGGGCCGGCGCGGGTGACAGGCGAGTGGCGGCGGGGAGCGGGGGGGGGGGGGGGGAGAGAGGGAGAGAGATCTCCCCTCCGGTCCTCCCCGCTCTCCCCGCCCCCCAAATCTTTAGAGACGAGCGGGGAGATACCCGGCTAAAGCACTACTCGTAGGCTTTTCTGTATTTCCCATAGACGTTAATGGGAGTTCCACAGTGCGGCACAGCTAGCTGGGCTGTTTTGTAATTCACAAGCTGCAGAAAAAGCAAAGCTGACTGTGCTATGATGTTTGTATAACTCCTATTAATTTCTATAAGTGGTATGAAAACAGCGTAGTGAAGCCTATTCAGCTGTTTCTGGAAGTCCGTACCACCAATAGTCACTACAATTAGCTCGACCGAAGTCAGTGGGCTGTAGAACTAGAGATAGGTGAGAGTCCCAGAGAAACCTGTATCTATCAGATTTCCACAGCCTATCCTGTAGATACGTCTTGAAAGTTTCAGATGGCAATATCCCTTTTATATAATAGCTAATGTGACAACTAGACCTATTTGTCCTGAAAAATCCCTCTAAAGTGCTGGCCACTAGGGGTCTCACATCCTTCTAGTTTGCTGTCCACTGCCTGTTGTCAAATGAAGTCTGTCTCTAGTAAGGATGCTTCTACATTGAACAATTATACTTTCCTCAAGTGAATGAGCAGATTATGTCACGGTTCAATCGTTGCCTGTGTGTACACTGAACGATTATCATTCAATTCGTGTGGAAGCATCTTAACAAAGACAAGACCGATAACAAGTAGTGGGTGGGTCTCGTCTCATGCTGCCTGTGGAATTCTGTGGACAGTGGGGGAGAGCAAGATTAACATAGATGTGCTGTAACAGTTAACTGGTAAGTGATTTACAGCTACTGCAATCACATCTACATTGCTCAGTATTTCTCTAGTGATCTCCATGCTGATGTTATATTTCCGTTATATCAACACGGGGGTTAATGAGTACGCCAAATGGTCACTTTTACTTCTTCTTTCCATTTATTCATACATAAGCTTTAGCAGAACATATATAACTGGGTCTCCAGAGAAATAATAATATTTGCAAAGTTCTTTCAATGTAATCCTCCACAGTTATCAGGGGGAGCAATCAAGTCCACAGCTGCCAAACAGTAACAAGTCCGTTCACCTTCACAGCCTTGTAGTAGTCCATAAGTGCAGCTCATCACCAGGACGTAGTGTCTCCAGACCTCAATCCCAGGGCCAGGGTTCTCCAAGCGTCCTGCCCGGACAGCGTCTCTGTCTCTGCTTACAACAGGAGTTCCTTTAACCAGCAGTCTGGTCGCAAATCACCAGGACGTAGTGTCTCCAGACCTCAATCCCAGGGCCAGAGTTCTCCAAGTGTCCTGCCGGGACAGCGTCTCTATCTGCATACAGCAGGAGTTCTTTTAACCAGCAGTCTGATCGCAGTACAAGTCTCAACTGAAGTCTGGTTCTTCCAGAGACACACACCTCCCCCACTGCAGCAGGAACAAACACTTTTATCTTACTGACCACACCTGTGGGTGTTTTCTCGTCTCAGGCAACAGACTGACTGTCTGTTGCCCCCTAGAGGCCACTCTCTGTAGCGCACCCCTACACCGTGTGTACTATAGACAGTTAGGGAGCAGAATCTGCTGTTTCCCTTATGTGCAGTGCACAGAAGACAACATAAAAGCAGCCTCCTCCCACCAGCTCAAGGTGAACTGAAAATCAGACAAACAACCCGTAGAGGGGAAAATGGTGAACAATACAGGATACAAGCCATATAATGGCCAGATACATGTATAGCAACATGACAACATACAGTAGTCTGAAAAGTCATCTAAAGGTGCAAGTACATGCTTTAAACATTTTCAGACATGCTAGAAGATGTTATTGACGGTAAGCATGGATACTATTGTCCCTTAACTGTGATGATGACGTCAGGGTTCCCAAGATGTTGCATTCAGAAAATGATGTTACCGAAAATCTTAACATGTACTAGTTGGTCTATGGCACGCTTTACAAGTAGGGTAAGAAATACCTGAAAGCCTGCTGTAGTGACAAGCCACAGAACAGAACCACGCAGTTTGCTAATCGCCAATTTAAAAACAAGCAAATTATTAAAATGAGACGTTTCAGGGGTTATTTGGGGCTTATGTCAGTTCTATATTTAATTCTATGTAATGGAGCATAAAAAAATATGCATCTTCCATTTTTCATGCTTGATATGCTTCAAGAGGAAAGCCGTCATAGCTGTACTTAACATGGAAGTCAATGGCTTCAGTAACATTAGAACATCATTCAATGACTAACTTACTAATCGTTATGAAAAACTTTACTTTTCTAGCTTCTTTTTATCTTATCTTATAAGAAAAATAAATTAACCCCTTAAGGACCGGATACTTTTTAGGGATTTTACCCATCTGGTGGTCTTACTGCCCTATTTTTATTCTTCAACTACAAACATTATTTTTAGGGCTTAATCACATGGGCGCATCCAGGCGCCAATGCACCCGTCTTCCAGCACGAAGAAAACGGGCGCACCTGCAGTGCGGACGACTCTCCGCAGCGCCAGAAGAAAGAACACATGACCGGCAATGGAGCCGGTCATGTGTTCTTTCTGCTGGCCGTGCAAAGAATCGTCCGTACCCGCAGTACGGCCGTCTTATCCTGCAGGAAGACAGGCGCATCGGCGCCCGGATGTGCCCGTTGACTAAGTCCTTACTGTGTTTTTTTTTTCTTCCCGTAACATAGAGGGCTATGTTTTTAATGTCTTTTTTTTTTCACTTACTTTTTTCCATTTTTTAGTTTTATTGGGGGTAAAAATCTAAAAAAATATATATATTTTTTTACATTTATAGTTGTTCATTTGTAAAATTAGTGTGTTTGCTCTAAAATAAAGTGTGGTAATGGGTTCCTCATTTTGTTTCAGTCATTTTGATATACCGTGTTTCCCCGAAAATAGGGCACCCCCTGAAAGTAAGACATAGTAAGACATTTGAAGAAGTCCCAAATATAAGGCACCCCCCGATAGTAAGGCATAGTAAAGTGTGTTTGTATGTCAGCATGCCCGCCGAACAGAACACCAGATCATGCAGCTGTGATGCTTTTTAGCCCCCCACCGCTGTCCCCTACCTTCACCGTCCGTTACAGAGCAGCTGCATGCACAACATGAAGACAGTCACCTGCCGCCGATCCCGATGTTCCCTTCCGCGGCCATCGCTTGTAAATGTGTAGGCATGTCAAGAGGCCTGTCCCCTGCTGCCATCCCCGTTGTCTCCAACTACCAGATGTATCGGTAGATCTGCAGACAGTCTGCCGTTACCCCTTCTCCTGCCGCAGTTATCCTGTCCCTGCTGTGCTGTACGAGTGCGCTGTCGTGAGCCCCCCCTGCTGGCTGGAAAATGCCATACTGTACATTCTGTCCCTGCTGTACACGTCTGCTGTGATGAGCTCCCCCTGGTGGCCGGAAGCTGCAATACCATCCCTGCTTACAAGTGTTCATTTTTTTTGTTAAATAATAAATGTGAATTCTTCTTCATTGAAAAATAAGACACCCCCTGAAAATAAGATGTAGCGCATATTTGGGAGCAAAAATTAATATAAGACACGTCTTATTTTTGGGGAAACAGGGTATCATTTGTATAGTTTTGGATTACAGACTACAGATGTCGGCGTCGGGTCATTTTCTTTTTTATGTATATATTTAATTTATTCTGTAATTTTTTGAAACCTATTTTTGTAACTATTTTTTTTTACCATCTAGGATCCCTGTGATGTCATATAACATGTCTGGGGATCATTCACATTGTATTTGTTTTTTTTTATTTCATACTTTTCCATTGTAGCTGAGGCATCCGTAGGAACAAACATCCATAGGAGCCCCAATTACAGGGAAAAACATCCCCCTAGTGTGACAGTGGTCACTAACAGAGATGATCTGGGTCTGCTAGGAGCCTGCAGCTCTGCTGTAACAGTCACATGATTGCCGGGTCGCAAAGTGGAAATACACTTTTTGATATATGGCACTCATTGAGCTCTATGTACCCGAGAAAGGAGAAGGCAGAAGCAGTTAAAATCTTCTCCCTTCTCCTCTGAGTCCTCAGCTGTGTCTAACAGCCAAGGACCTGACCTGCTCCTACTTTAGGTCCCCCGTCCACAGCCATGTTGGAATATCGCTAGAGATATTCCACCACAGGGAAGCAGGGGGGAGAGCTGTCAGGTCTCTGTGCTGAGCCAATCTGACAGATAGGCTGACCACGGAGAATCGCGCCAAATCGCGCATTCTATAGCAACGCCATGGAAAGTGTTCACTGCGTTGCCCGCGGCCGGATTGCCACCGTAGATAATGCAATGAACTATCGCCCGTAGACAGGAGCCCTTGATCCCGTGCCACTTCTGCTATCGGCCAGGATTAAAGCCAAGCGGCATATATTTACCACCCTTGGTTCTTAAGAGGTCAACAATTAAAAAAATTATATGATGAAATCAATTTAACTCTTCATCTACCAGTCCAATATTTTTTTTGCAAGCCCTCTTCCCTCGTCACTGCCCCCTGGCTATCTAGGATCCTTTACAACCTAGGTGCAGGATAAGTTTATAGTACAGTATGCACTTTTCTATCTACTGTACCGTAACATTAGTTTTCCGTTTTCCACTGCTTTGGCCTTGCTCTGTAATAAGCGGCACTGCAGCAGTCGTATATTAGTATGCCGTCTCACACATCAGCGCACACCCTGTAAAATCAATGACATTTTAAATTGACACCAGTAATGTCTTGTTTGGATTTGGTTTCGGAGTGAACAGGATTGATAAACCCAATTAGCCGGGTCTTATTTATCCTGATTAAATGTATTACTTGAATAATGAAATATCTGCTCTTATTTAACCCTTGAGAGAAAGGTGAACATTATACTTTTTCAAAATGGGATGTGAGCCATCAAACAAATGGAGCCATTCTCAGAAAAGCAGTAGTGAATAAGTGAATGTCTTTCTTTGAAAATCACTCCATTTTAGGTCCATAATTTGGTGATCTAGTTTTCATGACACGTCTCTATATAAAACCACAAATATATAATGAATGGGGAAAATAGGAGGGTTTATATTTGCCAATTAACAAAAAGTGAATGAACAGAGGAGAAATCTAAATCATATCAATACTTGGCATCACCACACTTTGTGTTCAAAACAGCATCGATTGGTCTACGAACACTTGCACAAAATCAGATATTTTGTAGGATTTTAGTCAGGTTTATGATTAACCAATTATACCAAACAGATGATAATGATCATCATTTTCAAATGTAGGTTCAGTCACAGTCATTAACTGAAACAGCTGTGTAGAACGCTTAAAACTGGGTGAGGAACAGCCAAATTCTGTTACAAAGGTGAGGTTGTGGAAGACAGTTTCATGTCACAGGTCTTACACCATGGCAAGACTGAGCACAGCAACAAGACACAAATTATACTTTAAGGAATGTCTCTCTCGGGCAAAGATTTCAAAGCAGACTGAAATGTCAAGATGTATTGTTAAAGCCTTTTTCAAGAAGCACACTGATAATGTTGAGGACCGTAGACGCAGGGGCCACCCAAGGAAATTTAGTGCAGTAGATGAGAGACACATCATTCTTACTTCCCTTTGAATTTAGATGTCCAGCAGTGCCATCAGTTCAGAACTAGTAAAAATGAAGCAGCGCCACAGAGAAAAAAATCTTATACTGAAAGCCTATAGGTAAATTAGTTAATGAGGGGACTTAGCTGCTGTGGATGCCTGGAACCAAAAGAGTAGGGAGCAGACCTCCACACCTGCAGTCCTAGTATTACGGATAACCAGATCTCCTATGCCACCAAAGGCATCCATAAACAAGAGAGCTGCAGAGGAATCCAAATAAATCCTCAGGGAGTTTGGGAACATGAAAGGAAAAGTAAATAATGTAAAAAGAACTCAGCGCTCATAGGAGTACTGACATTTGTAACTTCAATTCAAAAGAATAGAACTAATAATTGTCGCCACTTACTTCGAAGAAGGGGGATGTGATGTGCAGAAGCCCTCTCGTAGTGGTGGCAACCACAAGACTCAAATACTTGATATCAATTGTAGGATAGAAATAAGAGTATTTCACCACTTACTTTGGAGGAGGGGAGTGTGATATACAGAAGCCTCCTCCTAGTAGTAGTTACTACTACTAGTAGGGGGTGTAATATACAGAAGCCCCCTCCTAGTAGTTGGAGGGGGTTTGATATACAGAAGCCCCCTCCTGGTAGTAGTTACTCTTTGGTTCTTAGCCCAGGTCCCTCTCTGTGGACCTCTGTCTTTCATCGCTGGTCCCTCTCTCTGGCTTTCAGCCCACTTTCTCCCCTGAATATGTCGAGAACCAACACTTTTATCCTACTTCCTGCCACACCTACGGGTGTTTTCCCTTGTCTCAGGCACCAGAATGCCTGTCTGTCACCACCTATATATTTCAATTATGGCAGCTGGTGCTTCTAACCATATATGTATAGGCAGCTGCTGGAGGAGTAGGATTTGGGTTTTTAACCCCTTCCCGGCATGTGCCAGTATGTTCCGCTGGTAAGAAGCGCCAGCTGCTTTAACTGAAAGATACCCATGCAGGAGAGTGAGGGAGTAATGAGGATAAGCAGTCATTTTCATCCAGCAGGCCTCTTTTACATCCCTGTGTAACTTTGCCAGGGTAACTCCTCTACCCCTGCCATACCCCATGCACTTGGGCCATTGAGCCTTTAGCTACGCCGCTACTTTAATAGGAATAAACTACTGAAAGTGTATGAATGACCCTTAGACTAGTGACTGCGATAAGGCACCAACGTCTCTTTTATAAGGATTTAATTGATGGATCGAAATAGATCTTTAGGCCTCATGTCCACGGGCTTTAAATCCGCAGCGTTTTTCCTGCACGCGGATCCGTGCGCCCATAGGAATGCATTAAACACCTGCAGGTAGTTAAATACCTGCGGATGTCATTTTTCCCATCAGGCGCGGATCCGTATGCGGGAAACAAATTGGGCATGCTCCATTCTAGTGCGGGTCTCCTGCACGGACGGCTCCCGCAGGCTTTTACTGAAGCCTATGGAAGCCGTCCGGATCTGCAGGAGACCCGTACCAGAATTAAACTCACCTGCTCCGGTCGATGCGGTTCTTCCCTTCTTCGCGCCTGGATCTTCTTTCTTCGGCCCGGCGGATGTGCCCGGCACATGCACGCGGCACGCTTCCGGCGTGCCAAGCACATCCGCCGGGCCAAAGAAAGAAGATCCGGCCATGAAGAAGGGGAGACACGCATCGCCCGGAGCAGGTGAGTTCTATTCTATAATGCCATCCAAATGATATGATGAATGCTAATATTCACCTTGCTTATGCATCATAGTGCATCTCTTCAACCAATGCTACATTCACAATATTCTAATAATAAAGCACAGAGAATTGCTAAAACCCAAAGAGAACACTCTGATTGATGAAGCAGGGGAGTACGGTAGGGAGAAGAAAAAACTTTAGCAGTGACAGATGGAAGCTTTGAAACCATGCCAAGCAACGTTACCATTATCCTTGCTACTCAACCCATCAAGAGTGACACGGAATAGAACAGCTGACTTAAACTCTCAGAACACAATAATGATGTATGGAGGCAGAGCAGAAAATGGAATCTCTTTTCTTTGTAGTTTGAGAAACCTGAAACAAATCTCTAATACTTTGGAAGAATAATGTTCATGAGAGACTTAAATCTCACGTAGGGCAGCAACATAACGGATAATACAAAGGGATCAGAGAGGCCTGAGGAGAATGGAAATGAACATGTTGCTTGAAAAGTTGATAAGAAGGAGCAGAATGTATAGGACATCAGCAGTCATTGTTACAAATCCTTAAAAGATGGCAGATGTGACCTTCAGAAAGACTGTGTGAGGATTCAATCCTTCCCGACCTACTAAGGCTTTTATCTTCAACAACCTTTGATAGAGATGCTTTATCTCTTGGATGACAACTAGAGGCATTTTATAGTATCACGAGAGGCATGACAAAGCTCAACGGCAAGGATAATAGCACATAAAACAACAACATCACTAATGGCATGACTGATGATGATGATAATAATTGCACTTAATAGGCAGACTGGGTCACTGATGAGGCAAAACCGTGCTGAGAAAATCTGTAGGGGTTGCTGATGGTGAGTAGTTGTCATTTAGTCCTCACCTTTATGTAAGGGCTCAGTCACAAGGGCACATCCGGATGCGCCCCTGTTACTGCACGAAGAAGATGGCCACACTTCAGGTGCGGACGACTCTCCGCACCGCCGGAAGAAAGAACACATGACCGGCAATGGAGCCGGTTATGTGTTCTTTCTCTCGGCGGTGCGAAGAGTCGTCCGCACCTGCAGTGCGGCCGTCTTATCCTGCAGGAACACGGGTGCATCGGCGCCTGGATGCGCCCATGTGACTGAGCCCTAAATGAACTTTAATCAAAGCATGATGAAAATCACAGTTTTTGTTTCAATTCCTCATCATTTTCTACATCTCTGCTTGTCCACATTGAATGAAAATATTCTTGCTTACTTCCAAAAACTGAAAACCGTAGAAGCCCTGCTGGCAGTTGAGAGGTGGATATACAGTATTGTTCCCAGTCTAGACAATCATGTATCAGCTAAGCTGCCAAACTGCAGATTTCCACAATCAAAGATAAATTATATTAGTGTGGTAATCTATGATAAATAGAGATGAGCGAGCACCAAAATGCTCGAGTGCTCGTTACTCGAGTCAAACTTTCAGTGATGCTCAAGAGTTCGTTTCGAGTAACGAACCCCATTGAAGTCAATGGGCGACTCGAGCATTTTTGTATATCGCCGATGCTCGCTAAGGTTTTCATTTGTGAAAACCTGGGAAATTCAAAAAAGTGATGGGAACGACACAGAAACAGATAGGGCAGGCGAGGGGCTACATGTTGGGCTGCATCTCAAGTTCCCAGGTCCCACTATTAAGCCACAACAGTGGCAAGAGTGAGACACCCCCCCCCCCCCCGCACTGTCAGCATAAAGATCGTTTTCCTCTGCCACAGCTGTAACAGCTGTGGCAGAGAAGAACGATGTTAGCCCATTGAATTCAATGGAGCCGGCAATACAGCCGGCTCCATTGAAAGCAATGGGCTGCCGGCGATCGCGGGATGAATTGTCGGGAAGGGGTTAACTATATAAGCCCTTCCCTGCAATTCATCCAGAAATGTGTAAAAATAAAAAAAATATATACTCACCTTGTCAGATTGGTCCCTGCGCTGAGCCAATGAGAGGCAGCAGTCACTCACCCATTCATGAATTCATGAATGGGTGTGTGAGTGAGATCTGCCTCTGATTGGTCAGGCTGTGACCAATTAGAGGCAGCTCATTCAGCAGGCGGGGATTTTAAATCCCCGGCAGCTGAATACTACTCACAGCTGTTCAGAGCAGTTCAGGAGGACTGCCGCCCGCCGCGCTGAACTCCGTCTGCCGGGACCAGGTGAGTATATATATTTTTTTTATTTTTACACATTTCTGGATGAATTGCAGGGAAGGGCTTATATATTTAAGCCCTTCCCGACAATTCATCCCGCGCTCGCCGGCAGCCCATTGCTTTCAATGGAGCTGGCTGTATTGCCGGCTCCATTGAATTTAATGGTCAGTGCTCGTTTTTAATCGAGACGAGTACCACGTGGTGCTCGTCTCGAGTAACGAGCATCTCGAGCACCCTAATACTCGAACGAGCATCAAGCTCAGACGAGTATGCTTGCTCATCTCTAATGATAAACTATTGGACAGGAAGGGGCACATATATAACTGTTGTTACACGGAAGGTCTATACCACACATATCAAACTTAAGACCCACGGTAAGACCTACCGCCTCCTTTTATGTGGCCCATAGGCCGTGCATTAAGCTTTAAAGGGATTATCCAGCCACTGCTCCGACCTCTCACTGAAATCAACGGGTCACTATTACTACTGGGATAATGGGGTCACTATTACTACTGCAGCCATTATGGGGGCACTGTTACTACTATGGCTACTATGGGGGTCAGTAATACTACTGGAGCCACTATAGGGGTCACTATTACTACTGGGAGCACTATGAGTGCACTGTTACTACTGCGACTACTGTGTAGGTAACTATTACTACTGGGGCCACAATGGTGGTCACTGTAACTACTGCAGCCACTATGGGGGCACTGTTACTACTATGGCTACTATGAAGGTCACTATTACTATTGGAGCCACTATGGTGGTCACTATTACTACTGGGAAAATAATGGGAGTCACTATTACTACTGCAGCCACTATGGGAGCACTGTTCCTACTATCGCTACTATGGGGGGTCACTATTTCTACTGGGACCACTATGAGTGCACTGTTACTACTGCGACTACTATGGGGGTCACTATAACTACTGGGGCTACTATGATGGTCACTGTTACTACTGGGGCCACTATAAGGGGTCACTATTTCTACTGGGGCCACTATGAGTGCATTGCTATTACTGTGACTTTGAAGGCAACCATAAGGCTGATGTGGCCCTCGGTGACAATGAATTTGACACCCCTGTCCTAGACAGTCTGTCTTTGTATGAATTGAAAGAAAAACGGCTTTTTGTACAATATTGCATGGCAATATAGTTCTTTTTAAAAAGCAAGAAAAAGTTGTCTACCTCCGTTCTCCTTACAACAAAATTAGATTTCCTCACTATGTAGAGCATGTCTGTCGCTGTTACATTATGCTTGTAATAAGTAGCCAGACAACCATATATCCAGATGATGACCGACGACCATGCTATTCTATTATCCATTCTCCAAATGCAGAATAGCATCAGATTGCGTGTGTGCGACTACTCTGCATAAACGGGTCATTCGTAGGCTAAGCTTAGTCTAGTTTAGGTGTTCCAAGACAAGGTCCGGATGATTTACATCGCCTTCCGTGAACTCTACTCATAGTGTATTGTAGATATATGAGATTTCCTACACCAACTGTTCAGAAATGGTCATTTCTAATGCAAAACCTATGACTCTCATTTTCTTGAGCTTATGTATAAATACATAAACAGCGAATGGGATTTCTTAAGCGCCATTTGTTTTGGAAATAACACATATATCCCAGAAAGTAATTTTCCTTTGAGGACCGCCTGTTATGTGGTTACTTTTCTTTCTGTAATCACATGCAGTATAAAGTATGATAAAGCCAAGGAACACATTTATGCTTTTTTCATTACGGAGAGGAAAAATATCATGTTTTCTAGGAAAGCTGTAAAGATATAAGCTGGGAATGGTTATTTAAAGGGCAAAATAAATTTACAATTCAAATTAGTGCATTTAATAGAGATACTAAAACATCCAGAAATCTATATGTAAATGTGATAGTATTGAATGGATTGGAGATACAGTTAGGATTGCGGAGGCGGATTTGAAAGACAATTCATTTGCTGTAGTTGTTCAACTGTTCCTCTGCTCATTCAGGTTACTATTCTTCATAATGATTGCTTCCAAGGGTTGGGGGACCAGAAGAGACGCTGTATATGGAGCAGCCTCCTGCACTGAGCAGGGGGTTGGACCCGATGACCCTGGAGGTCCCTTCCAACTCAACCATTCTAGGATTCTAGTGGAAGGAGCAGATACATAGATTTTTGATAACTAGGTATAGGAAACAATGGAGAATAACTCCTTACTAAAGAGGTGGAGAGCGCTCAACATTGATTAGGTACACAGGGAATATAGTGTTCTTAGATTCTGCTTTGTGCTTTCACATATTTGTTCAATAAGATTTCCCATCCGGTGTGTTACAAGGTAAAAAAATATTGATAGAATCATTGAAGAAAAAAATCACCACCTTCCATGGCATCCTGTTCCACTCATTGATCCCCCTCACTGTCTAATGTCTAATTTGTGTCTCCTTTCTTTCAGTTTCATCCCGTTGCTTCTAGTCTTTCCTTGTGCAGATGAGAATAGGGCTGATCCCTCTGCAGTGTGACAGCCCTTCAGATATTTGTAGACCGCTATTAAGTCTCCTCTCAGCCATCTTTTTTGCAAGCTAAATATTCCCAGATCCTTTAACCGTTCCTCATAGGACATAATTTGCAGACCGCTCACCATCCTGGTAACTAGAGATGAGCGAGCATACTCGCTAAGGGCAATTACTCAATCGAGCATTGCCCTTAGCGAGTACCTGCTCGCTCGGAAGAAAAGATTTGGCTGCCGGCGATGGGCGGGGAGCGGCGGGGAAGAACGGATGGGAGATCTCTCTCTCCCTCTCTCACCCCCGCACCCCCTGCTCACTGCCGCAACTCACCTCTCACCCACGCCGGCAGCCTAACCTTTTCTTCTGAGTGGGCAGGTACTCGCTAAGGACAATACTCGATCGAGTAATTGTCCTTAGCGAGTATGCTCGCTCATCTCTACTGGTAACTCTTCACTGAACTTGCTCCAGTTTGTCTATGTCTTTTTTAAAGTGGGCTTCCCAGAACTGGACACAGTATTCCAGATGAGGTCTGACTAAGGAACAGTAGAGGGGCATAATGACCTCACGGGATCTAGACTCTATGCTTCACATTCCAGAATTGTGTTTGCCTTTTCTACAGCTGCATCACATTGTTGACTCATGTTCAGTTTTTTTTTTTCACATGTGCTGCTGCTTAGCTCAATTTCTCCCATTCTGTATGTGCTTTTTCATTTTTATTGCCTAGATCTATTGCATTTCTCCTTATTAAATATCATACTGTTAGTCGCCACCCACTGTTCCAGCTTTTCTAGATCTTTTTCAATCCTCTCGTTCTCTCTTCGCTAGAGTTAGCTATCTCTCCTAACTGTATGTCGTTGGCAAATTTCATCAGTTTCTCCTCAATTTCGTAATCTAGATCATTTATTAAAATGTTGAACAACATTGGGCCCAGGACAGAGCCTTGTGGTACCCACCTTGATACATTCTCGCACTTGGATGTGCAGCCATTTATGACCACTCTTTGAGTACGATCGCTGAGCCAGTTGTGAATCCACCTAACAGTTGCCTTGTTAATCCCAGATTTGGTCATTTTTTCAATAAGTATGGTATGAGATACTGTGTCAAATCCTTTACTAAAGTCAAGATATACTATATCCACTGCATTACTCTGATCAACCCAATCCATGATTTCCTAATACTGCATTTGCATTTTTTTGGCCTGACAAAGCTTTTAAGATAAGTAATAAGTCTATACCATGCAGCATATGCAACATACATACCAGTCATTCTTTCTATTGGAAAGTGAGGCAGCCATCTGTGCAAAACCTGAATGTCAGACAGTGGCTTAATTTCAACAACATATGGTCGACAAAAATTCATAATTATGTGCCATCACAAAAAAGAGGCACCTGTTCACTAAAGAGAAAGCAGTGAGACATAACAGTAACCTTATATCTTCTATCCAAGGAGAGTTAATGCATTAAAAAAAACCAATGTTCTTGGTATCTATGCGAGGCATGCTGTGTGAATGAGGAGAGCTGGATGCTGATGAACAGGCTCTGGCTCAACTCCAGAATGCAGATGTATTTCTAGAATTCACAGAAGTGGGAAAGGTGCTGGATAAGCTGAACGCAAACCTTGTAATGTGCTGTAAACAGAAAGAAGAACGGTCATTATGCAGTTATGATCATCAGTTGTTAAGAATGGAGGTTAGGTATTGTCCTTTGCATGCATATATGCCTATCTATTGTTGTGTCCACCCTTACCTTATTTAGGGACTCCAATCTCTTACAAAAGAAATTCAATGCAATATTGCAATATGCCATAAAAGTCTTCACAGGCTGCAGTTCGCATCAGAACCACTAGGCAGCCACACATATACTGTTGCATAGATATCTCATGACAGAGTATCACAACATCATGTCTTTTTTCAAATCTGCTCTTGTGTCACACATCTGAGGATATGTTGAGTCAAGGAGACTGGTAAGGAAGGACATGTTTGTATTGTATGCAAGGTAGAAGCCCTATAGATCAGTGGTGTGCCTTGTTTGGAGAAAGTGTTTAAATGAGGAGCAGGGAGAGAACAGCAGGAGCATGGCCGTATTATAGCCTGCATTATGCTTTTTCAATATTATGGCTGACATGTTATAGACTATAATTTGCTCTACATCATGTCATAGATCATGTTATGGTCTACATTATACATTACATTATCCTATATATATCTATATATATATAAAGGTGAAAGCCCTCAGTAACTGACTCACTTACTGACGCACTGACTGAATGACTCACCACTAATTCTCTAACTTCCCAGTGTCGTACAAACATGAAATTTGGTAAAACCATTCCTTAGGTCCTAAATAGGAAAAGTAAAGGGGTCACAACACAATTATTCAATGTTAAGTGCAAAAGTAATGCCAGCCCCTATGTAATGTACCTAATCTAATTCTCTAACTTCCCAGTGTCGTACAAACATGAAATTTGGTACAACCATTGCTTAGGACCCTAAATAGGAAAAGTAAAGGGGTCACAACTTGGTTATTCAATGTTAAGTGAAAAAGTATTGGCACCCCTGTGTAATGTACCAAAGCAAATTCTCTAACTTCCCGATCTCGTACAAACATGAAATTGGGCACAACCATTCTTTAAGCTCTAAATAGGAAAAGTAAAGGGGTCACAACCCGATTATTCAATGCTAATTGAAAAAGCAAGTGCACTCCTATGTAATGTAATTTCCCGGTGTAGTACAAGCGTGAAATTTGGCAGGAGCATTCTTTAGGTCCTAAATTGGAAAAGTAAAGTGGTCGCAACTCGATTATTCAATTATAATTGCAAACGTAAGTGCATCTCTATGTAATGTAACTTCCTGCTGTCGTACAAGCGTGAAATTTGGCACAAGCCTTTTTTAGGTCCTAAGTAAGGAGAGTGAGAGGGGTGGCACATTCTGCAGAGGAACATCAGTACATGCAGTCTGAGGAGAATCTAATGCTCCTCTATGTGTATACATATTTTATTCTTTGGTTCCTCTAAAGTAACCACAACTTCATAAAATTTTCTGTGCGAACAACACATAAACACCTGTATCAAATTAACTCGGGCGAAGCTTTGTATATCAACTAGTATTATATATATATATATATATATATATATATATATATATATATATATATATATATATACTAGGTGACAGGGTCTCTTTAAAACCATAAAGTCATAATATAGCTCTTAGTATAGAATGGGCTATCATTGTTTCCTTGTATGCTCTTTAGGCCGATCTCACGCGGGTGTATTGTCACTGCGCGTTGCATGTGCACGTTTCCCGCAATGCCAATAGCCCATTGATTTGTCTTGGTACACTTACGCATGCGTATTACTTGCCAAAAAGAAAATCCTGGCACTCACTATCTTGGTGCATATTATTTACGAATACATGCCGAGATAGTGTATGGGGATTGGCAGCATGCTGCAAGTACACATCATATTGTGTATTTGCTGCGTGCCAGCTCAGCCTTAGATACAGTAGTCCACATATACTATTATCACAGTGAGTAGGGATGAAGGTGGCAATTATTTAAAGCATACCTATTTTTTAAGATTTGTTTTTCGGACATGGCTACAATACTAAGCAGCATCCATTATGTTCTTCATCTACTTCATATAGGAATTGGAGGACTATTTTACTGATATGAAGCTCCAAATTCCCAGCTCAGTGTGCAAAGCCTGAGGCTAGTGGGGGTTTACTGAATATGGATTCTTACTAGTTCCATTGAGTTCAAAGAGTTGTGGGACCGATCCCCGATCCATAGTAGAGTATAAGAAAAGATGAATGCCGCAGCCATTTCTGAGCTAATCATTGCAGCATGCGAGTTTTTGATGAAATATGACTTTATTTGTTAGATTAAGTGCCTTATGAATTGGAATTGATGGTATAATAAAGTCTATTTTTTTGCAATGAGAAGTCAGATGGTGTAACTCCGCGGGAAAGTCATTTTATTACTGGCTGGAGGACATGTCTTCTGATGGTAACTTCATTGACTTTGTGATTAACTCCAATGCGAAGAACAGTTGCAAGACCAACGTTCTATGGAAAAGCTCTTAGAATGGCTTCTGTTAACCAGGTTCTTAATAAGATTGTCAAAGATCACTTTGTATTACAGTGCCGAATGATGAAAATGAATGGTCATTGAGAAAAAAGTCAAACTAAAGCAATGGGAAAGCATGCAGAACATTTGGAAAGCATACAAGAATTAGGCAAGGAGGTCGGACCCCCTGGGAGATGAGATTAACTCGCCTGCCAGGGTTTAAAGGAAAATTCAGTGTTGTGTGGGAAAGCTATCGGATGCTCAGCATCTATATCCCCGACAGATTGCTCAAGCTGGGGTGGAAAACCACTTCCTCAGAAGCCGTGTGCTTTGGGATAAACAGCGACTGCCTTCTATTGCGCTGGACATGGCGGTGGGCGTATTGCAAGTCAAGGATTCTGTTACAGGTTCACAGGCACTGAATAGGCTGGATTTACACGGACATATTTGCACAGATATCTCCGCACAAAAAATGTGCGCAGGCAATGCGCATAGAATATAACCCATTGATTCCAATGGATTTGTTCATATGCATGTGTTTGGCGCACGCAATTCAGTCTTGCAACAAAAAAGTTACATGTTCTGTTTTCCTGCACATTGGCATAGGCAAAGAACACATCTTGAACTCATGAAACTACCATATATACTCGAGTATAAGCCTAGTTTTTCAGCACATGTTTTAATGCTGAAAGAGCCCCCTCGGCTTATACTCCAGTGAGGTAAAAAAAACAAAAACAAAACTCTGCAATACTCACCTCGCAGCCGGTACGATGGTCTCCCCAGTGGTGCAGCAAGCTGCTTGAGAATTCTCCCCACTGTCATCTCCCTGCTCAGCTTTGAAATCCCCTGCTGTCAGCGCTGTGTAGGTAAAGGCTGTGATTGGATTCAGTGCCAGCCAATCACAGCCAGCGCTTGAATATTCACAGCCATTCAGTGAATGACATCACTGAATGGCTGTGATTGGTTTATCGAGCGCCGGCTGTGATTTGCTGGCGCTCGATCCAATCACAGCGCTTACTTGCACAGCGCTGATGGCGGGGGTATTGAAAACCGAGTAGGGAGAAGTCTGAAGCAGCTTGCTGCACCGCCGGGGAGACCATCGCGCCGGGGACACAGACGCAGGCTGGGAGGTGAGTATTGCGTTTTTTTTTACCTAGTATATTCTCGAGTATAGCTCGGCTTCTACTCCAGTCAATAAATATTACCATTTTTTTGTGGTAAAACTTATTGACTCGGCTTATACTCGGGTCGGCTAATACTCGAGTATATACGGTAATTGGCCATTTTAATGGCTGTGAACATTGGTGCATGTTTTTTTGTGCATGCAAAAAGTACAGTGAAAAACGCTGGTGTGCACGCAAATGCGCAAAAATTTGGTGCAAATGCACAGACACTTGTGTAAATCTAGTCTAAGGGCTCCTTCAGACAGGTATATGCGCTTTTGTGCAATGTATTTGCGCTATGTACGAGGCTTTTTTGCAGGTGTATCGGTGCATTTTACTACACTTTTTGCGCATGAAAGGCACGCTTATTCGCACATGGCAGACGAACACACCCTGATTTAAATGGCTATTTAGCCTAACAAGGTCCAGATATGTTCTTAATAGAATGGGCGGACTACAATACCCAGAGAGGTTATCAAAATTGGTGTTAATTTGTTTAGAAAAAAGATGGCTCAGGGGCGACTCAGTAACTATGTATAGATATATCAGGGGACAATAGATTTCTTCCACAAATGCAAATGAACAAATAACTAAACAGGGATAGAACCAAAAAATATGGGAAACACTGTCCCTATATAATCAAACACAGGGAAGGGCCCTGCCTGAATGCAGGGCGATCGCCCCGACAAGGGCGGCCCTGGCCTTGAACCTCAATCCCTAGTTGACCATACATGGAAAAGGGAAAACACAAGAAAGCCAAAACTAGAAATTATAACAAGCACAGTACTTAGCTTGAGATGCAGCAGGTAACTGAATGCTCCAGGACCAAGGCTTTGAACGCTAGCTCAGCCAGACAGAGACTGAAAATTAACTGCAGTTCAGCTTAGTATCAGGCCAGGTTAAATAGCCCTAGAATTACCCACAGGTGCGACCAAGCATGTCATATCTAATACCACACCCACTAAGCCAGAAGATGTAGAAACATCTCCAAAACCAGCACCAGACTGTCAGCAAGGCAGCAATTCCAGAATTAACGCAACCACCTTGATATTCAGTTTTACAGGCTTCACTTACAGCACGTCACTTCTGAGTAGAGGTGAGACTCCAGGCGTACTGGGCCACATAGTTGCTGCATTGTTTGCTGCCTTGGTAGTTATGCACATGGTGTAACAATGTATAAAGTTGTCAATTGTTATTTGATTTTTGTTGAAGGAGACTGCCAATCTAAATGGGATCCACTATTGATCTATTGGCAGACTTTGGAACAAGGGCATGCATCAGTGGAAACAACAGGATAGATTTGACCTCTCTTCTGTCTCCTGGTGATGAGCAGGGTCACTTTAAAGGGCAGCACATGGGCAGATAATTGTTAGACATACAATGCTAGTGAAGATATTTGGGGAAACGATATTAATCTATGGAGATACATAGATATCAATCCAATAATGTACTCTTGTTATTAGAATTGGTTGGTTTGAAAGTACAAGAAATTCCATGCATTCAAATGGGCGAGTTTCATGCGCGTACGATATCAGCCCGAGAAACTCAGACCAATATCACACTTGCAGACTTGCGATTTTTATGCCAGATGGATGTGTTTTATGAGAGAAACACATTGCACTTGCATCGCAGCACTTGCAATTTTCTTGCATGTGAAAATCACCCATTATCCCCAAGCCCAGTGATGGCGAACCTTTTAGAGACCGAGTGCCCAAACTGTGATGCAAAACGCAAAGGGCGGGGCTCATCACAACGTATGATTTTACCCCCGTCGTTCTAAAAAGGACAGGGCCGCTTTAAAATAGGCAGCGTGCAGATTTTGACTGCTTTCTGGATGCGGAAATACTGCAGAATATCCTCAGTGGGACTTTCTGTGGAAAATTCAGCAGCATTTCTGCATCCAAAAAGCAGTCAAAATCTGCATCCTGTCTGTTTTGAAACAGCCCTGCCCATTTCCACCACATGTAAACATACCCCAGCGATAATATTGACCCCCCAATGGCCCCAGCGATAATAGTGACCCACCCTCAGCGATTATAGTGCCCCCCCCCAGTGGCCCCAGCATAAACAGTGACCCCCCAGCGATATTAATGACCGGGGGGGGGGGCAGCGGCCATAGCGAAATCAGTGACCCCCCACAGAGATAATAGTGACCCCACAGCGGCCCCTAGTATCACAGTGACACCCCCCATAGCGGCCCCCAGTATCACAGTGCCACCCTACAGCGGCCCCCAGTAATAATAGTGACATCCCACAGCAGCCCCAGTGTATTAGTGACATCCAACAGCGGCCCCCCATTTTCCCCCGAGATCCACATACTTACCCCCTCCTCCTCGTGGAAGTGCCGCTGCTCCTCTGCCTGGCGCACCCTCCAGCAGTGCTTATCGCAGGAGCACACTGACGTCAGTGTGCTGCTGGATGCCTCCTCAACCTGCTCTCGTGGAACCAAGTAGGAGATGTTGGGGGAGGAGTATCCCGGCTGCCCACTGACGTCACAGTGTGCGCCGGCATCAGCGCTGCTAGCAGCGCTGCTGAATGAATGCCGGCAGGGGAGCCGCAGCCCCTGCTGGTATTCACTACCGTGGTGAGCAGCCGATGGCGATGCGTACAAGCAGGGAGGGCTCTGCGTGCCGCAGGTTCGCCACCACTGCCCCAGCCTCTTGACATAGTCATGTCACAGTCATGTCATACTAACCACTGCCAGTGGTAAAGTTAAGGCTAAGTTAAGTGGCTAGCGTGACATCACTACACAGGGTAAAGGACCTTCAGTGAACACGCTGCCAGTCACATGACTGTTACTCAAGTCAGAGAAGGTCCTGTAGGTGCGGCCAGGGGCGTAACTATAGAGGGTGCAGGGGATGCGGTTGTACCCAGGCCCAGGAGCCTTAGGGGGCCCATAAGGCCTCTCTTCTCCATATAGGTAGCCCAGCACTATGAATAAAGCATTATAGTTGGGGACCCTGTTCCAGGTTTTGCATTGGGGCCCATAAGCTTCAAGTTATGTCTCTGTGCAGCATGGTTTAGGTATGGGTACGGGTACAGAAACAGATAGAGGGGGGGCCCCACCTCACGTTTTGCATCAGGGCCCCTGAGCCTTTAGTTACGCCCCTGAGTGCGGAAAAATCTTCCAACCTGTCCTATAGTATTTGGAGTCGTGCTTATACTGCAGTAACTGCATTGCAGTGTAAAACGTTTTCTGGGATTCTGCTTGGGCTTTTTCTTAGGCTCCTCAGTCTACATACTGCAGCCGTGTACACAATAATAGTTATTTGTATCTAAATAGCAGCATGAACCAACTGAGGTCCATGCTCATATCCATTCACTATCCTGGGGTTTGCAAAATAGTTTAATCATTAAACTACAGAACAGGTTTTTAGAGGCTTTCTTACAAAGTGAGATGCTAAGAACCTACCTGCGGCCCCAAGGGGTTTGCCGATTTTAATTTTGGCCCCTACCTACTGCCGAGTTGTGCAGGCTTGGTCTACCGTCATTTTTCTGCACATTAAATGAATCTAGTCGCATTAATTCTATATACTTCAAAAAGGTCTATAAACTTTTTATTTGGCCTTTTACATGGATATGTCCTTTAATGACCCCTCACTGGCATTTTTTTAACTTTATTGATATAAATGTCATGAACAGTTCTTGTACGAAATGTCTGCATCATTAGCTATGCTGCATAGGCTTGTATTCAATAGGGCCATTATATTCATGGAGTAGGCTTTTTATAGAATCTTCCCCAATATCTTAGAGGATGAAGCCGCATGATGCTCTTGTACTTCACAAGGAGAAGGGAGATGATGTCTTTTTTGTGAATGCTTGAATTCTATACAAGGGACACATCTCTCTCCATGCGGCTGAACAAACGGCTGGACTCGGCAAAGCTGCTTGTTAGCGGTGGTCCGAATTGTAATCTTTTAGCCTATTAGCGTATAGAAATCGCTTCCTCAAAGTCTATTACATTGGACATTAAAGTGGGAGTTCTAGATGAATGATCAGCTAGGAGTCAAATAAATCTTATTTCTTGAAGTAAGCTCATTATCTCACATGCTCCGTCATTAGGTTGGTGGCGAGAGCTATGTGGCTATAGAATGAGGATTTATTAAAATCCTTCCTGATCTTCGCTCAGTGATGGCAAGTGCAACTTTGTCAGTAACTTCTCATAAAACTAAGTGGAGCTAAAGTTTATTACACTGTGACTGGTATGTCTTATATGTACAGTATGCCGTTGGAGAATGATATATGATGGGCTTCATCTTACATAGAGGCTATATACATGCTACATGTCTATCTGTATAGGAAATGAAGAAGTAGGCAAATCTTTATTCGCATTTCTGTAGTCTTAAGATATGCCTAAATCAACCATCCAAAGGGCTTTTAGGGATTAGACTGATCGCATGGCTCTATGGTATACACAGCCCTTTTCCATGTGTCAGGTAGGGCCTTGTTAAAGGGAATCTGTCAGCTCGAACACACTGTCCATACTGCAGGCATGATGTTATAGAGCAGGAGAAGCTGAGCAGATTGATATATAGTTTTGTGGGGAAAGTTTCAGTATAACCTGTACTTTATTCATTTATATCTCTGCACATTTTGAGTCCAATGGGCGGAGCTATCAGTGATTGACAGCTACCTCTATGTACAGTCATACACAGCTGTCAATCACTGATAGCTTCGCCCATTGGACTCAAAATGTGCAGAGATGTAAATGAATAAAGTACAAGTTATACTGAAACTTTCCCCACAAAACTATATATCAATCTGCTCAGCTTCTCCTGCTCTATAACATGATGCCTGCAGTATAGACAGTGTGTTCGAGCTGACAGATTCCCTTTAACAAGGCCTTACCTGTGGGGAAAGTTTCAGTATAACTTGTACTTTATTCATTTATATCTCTGCACATTTTGAGTCCAATGGGCGGAGCTATCAGTGATTGACAGCTGTGTATGACTGTACATAGAGGTAGCTGATAGCTCCGCCCATTGGACTCAATGTGCAGAGATATAAATGAATAAAGTACAAGTTATACTGAAACTTTCCCCACAAAGATATCTATCAATCTGCTCAGCTTCTCCTGCTCTATAACATGATGCTTTCATATAGCATGAATCAACTGGCAGGTTTCATTTAAATGGGCACTAAGCCTTCAACAAAATTTCTATAAATCAATCGTACACGCGTATATAAAAAAATGTCTCCACTTATCAGCCTTCTTTCCTCCTCCCACCCTGCTAAATGGTTTATCACTCTGAAAAACTGTTAATCGATCACAGGTCAGATTACATGCTGTCCATAAAAAGCCTATGCAGGAGCCAAATGAGACAGAAGTAGTGGGACACACACAGACATGCTGCTGCAGCTAATAGCAAGTGTTTTATTGTCTCATGTCTACTGAAATCACATCTACTCTGCTCAGTACTTCTCTATTATCTCTTCCATGCTGCTGCTGTTTCTCTGAATATGAGAGCTAGTTAAGTGTCTGGGAGACATAAAACATTTAAAAATGGATGGCCAAGCCTCAGGATCGGCTATCAATATCTGATTGGTGGGAGTCTGATTCAGTACCTCCACTTTTCAGCTTTTTGAAATGGCTACAGCACTCATGCAAGCACTATGTCTTCTTCAATATTTACATTGGTCTGGGAAGCCATTTATACTCAGAAGATGTCCTTTTAATAGCAACTATTCGGAGTATTGCAGTCTTGTCTCATACACTTGAATGGGTCAAGGCTGCAATACTCAAAATGGCCACTAAGAAACATACTATATTCTAAGTCTGAACAGGATCATAATCAGAAATATGCATTGAAGAGGTCGAAGCAAGAGTGCCGCTGCCATTTCCAGCAGCTGATCGTGGGTGTGCCGAGTTGTAAAAACCCGCCAATCCAATGCAGATTGCCTATCCTATTAGATAGGTCATACATAGTTAAAACCAGCATAACCTCTATAACAGTGATGGCAAACCTTTTAGAGACCGACAAACTGCAACCCAAACCCCACTTATTTATCGCAAAGTGCCAACATGTCAGGGGGCGGGGCTTACCACAACGTATCATTTTACCCCCGTCGTTCTAAAAAAGGTCAGGGCCGCTTCAAAATAGACAGTGTGCATATTTTGACTGCTTTTTGGATGCAGTAATGCTGCAGAATGTCCTCAGCGAAAATTTCTGTGGAAAATTATGCAGCATTTCAGCGTCTCAAAAACAACAAAAATCTGCACCCTGTCTATTTTGAAACAGCCCTGCACATTTCCGCCACATGTAAACATCGCCCAGTGGTAATAGTGACACCCCCCAGCGGCCCCCAGTATAAGAGTGACACCCCACAGCAGCCCCCAGCGTAATAGTGACATCCCACAGCGGCCTCCCTTCCCACTCAGTCACTCACAGTTGTGGTGCACTCTCCTCCTGTGCCTCAGCCTCTGCCGCCACAGCTCTCTGCCTCACTGCTGTCCTGTATCCCGGGGCCGCTGGCCAGGCTCCGCTCTCAGCCTCCCCGCAGCCTTTCGCCCACAGCCAATCAGAAGCTAGGGGCGTGAATCAGTTGGGTGACCGGTGTATTATATCGCCACCCCTTACTTCCGGTGGCGACATAATACACCAGTATCGAGGAGACGTCGGGGGAGGAGGATCCCCGCTGCTCACTGACGTCACAGTGTGCGCCGGGATCGGCGCTGCTAGCAGCGCAGCTGAGTGAATGCTAGCAAGGGATGCACGGCCCCTGCCGGTATTCACAAGCGGTGAACGGCTGATGGTAGGGAGGGCTCTGCGTGCCGCCTCTGGCACGCGTGTCAAAGGTTCGCCACCACTGCTCTATACGGATAATACAGTATGCAGCATACTCTCATTTCCCTTAGGGCTTCTTCAGGCAGATGTATTTGCGCTGTGCATTGCACACGTGGAACTAGTATGTGCAATACACATAGACTAGAACCCATTGATGTGAATGGGCTTAACAATTTCTTTTAACGCATTCCGTGTACATGCAAAGAAATAGGACCTGCTCTATCTTTCTGCGTATGTGAAGGGGGCCTGCAAGCGCACAAATCAACCTCATTGCGCTGCGGTGAGCATATTTGCACATAGACTTGTCTGAAGAATCCCTTATAGTGGTGACTGCAGGAAGTCAGCATGGATTTTCTTAGGCTGTGGATGAGCGCTATACTCGACCCAATATTACGCTCGCCAGCATGCATTTTCACGTTGATGTGAGGCGTTTTTTGTCAAAAATGCCCCCCATCACTTCTGTGAAGTACCAACCCTCCGGCGTGGCTTTCAGCCATGTTATAGCATCAGCAGGTGTTTCCCATCTTTTTATTAGGGAACCTTGCATCACACTCGCATGCACTTCCCACGCCGCGTGCTGTGTTTCACTGTCCCATTGAAAACAATGCGTTCCGAGGAACGTGAAAAGAAAGGCCATGATTTTTTTCCCACACTGCATCACTCATATGTACGTATATAACCCCATTCAAAACAATAGGGTTCATATTTGCGCGAGATTTGGGAGTCTTGCAATGTGAAACCGGCCATAATCTGTTGATGGAGGGGATTTGTATCTGAAAACCAAAGCTCTGACCACTATAAGGAGATATTCTAGACATTTTCAGCACTAATCTTTGGACCTAAAAAGGGCATTATAGGTGATGATGCATATTAACCCTTTCCAATCCACTGTCTGACATCTGAAGACATTCTGATTGAAGGCTGTACAGCTCCGATGTCGGAAGACGTCCGGCAGGGTATTCTTACTGTAGATTACTGGCCGCTCTGTTGTTAGGGGCCTCTCCAGCATGTCCCATACCGCAGTACTGGCTCTAGCCAGCAGATGGCGCCATTGTATAATGGCAGAAAGAGAAAGACCCCTAGGAAACCCTGAATCCAAAATTGGATTGCAAAGGGTTAAAAGGCAGCATTTAAATTGGAGCCCTGAAATATAATCTCACCTGTACTGCTTCCCTGATTTCTATACTTTCGGGTTATTGTAGCTGCTCACCGACTGATGAATTATTAGATCATGGCTGTCAACATACCGAACGTAGTATCATGGGTAAGAAACATTTGGTGGCTCCAACAAAGTGGAATCCAATCGCATCATGCCTTATTTGATTTATCTATAGTCCAATAATCCATCCACGTTCCTATGAATGGGAGTGATGGCTCTATATTGGTTAGCGGCACCTATCCTTATAGGCCCGGCAGCTAGGCTGTATTATATCATGGGAGTGACTGTTGCCTATGCCCCATAATTGCACACTAATAAGATGTATTATAAAAAGTGACGGGAAATGTATTCTATGTACAAAAAATAGTGTTTTTACGATTGTGCCGGTGATTCTGTTGAACCCTAATAGAAAGAGAACTAAACGTTAGTTCGAAAACTTTTCAACATTTCTATACTCACTCCTTGGAGTGAAATAAAAGAAGGGGAAGGACTCGAAGGGTGACACAAGAGCAGCAGATCCAGTATGGCTGACAATGGAAAGTATCAGGCAGTTACAACAAATTCTAGAAGCTGAAGGCAGATGTTTGTACAAGCAGCTGAATTAATAGGATAAAGAGCGGCTACTAGTGATGAGCGAGTACCTGCCCGCTCGCGACAAAAGCTTCGGGTGCCGGCGAGGGCAGGGAGCTGCGGGGAAGAGCGGGGAGGAATGGAGGGGAGATCTCTCTCTCCCCCCGGCTACCTCCTGCAGACTGCCGCTACTCACCTGTCACCCGCACCGGCAGCCGAACCTTTTGTCTCGAGCGGGCAGGTACTCGCTCATCTCTAGCAGCTACACATAAAGAACTGTGAAGAGCAGTCCAGTTTTCATTTTCGACTGGAGGCGTGCTTTAGACAGCATTGATAACCAAATTTAATAGTCCGGAAAAGAAATATGCTTTTCATTTCCATTCTTTCCATACGAATTGACCTTGAGCGTTCTATTGTGCATCGGCACCATTGCTTGCATATTAGCATTAATTAATTCTATGGATGTTTTGTGACAGAGATACATTAAATTCATGCCGTATTCGCTGGAAGATATCTGATTTATAGAAAGGTCAAGTTATCCCCTTCAGGAATTCCCATAGAAATGTGAGTTAAAAGGACAAAATGGTGCAGAATATTGCTATCAACCGCTAGCAAAATATTGTGTGTGCTGAAAGATCTGAAATCAATGAATTACGGAAGTTCAACAAAGGCTGCAGACGCTGTGACAGATGGAGAGATATTTTTGAAAGTTTTATTTTTCCTGGTTTAATTTGCCGTTCACTAATTATGATGATGAGTATCAGTTTGTGTGCATGAAAAACTGGTGGCTTACAAAAGTTAGGAGAATTATAATACATCGACTGGGGTCCGCCGCTCAGGATCTTGGCTGATTGGGTGCCCGCTGTCAGCGTCACAACACACAGGGGTACACTGCGGAAGCAGAGAGCTCTGATACTTGTGTAGTGACTAGCACTGGTAATTACAGGCTAGGGTCTCATTAAGATCAATGACAGTTGGGCCAGCAATTACCAGTGCAATGTCCCATAGGGAGACCCCGGACACTTGACATACATGGGGAGCTGGGAGGGTATAGTGATGGCTTGTCACGGCTGCACTTACTAAGGAATGCCAGAGGAATACATGCAGTCAAGGCCGGAGTATTACTGCAGGCCACCGTAGAAACCCCTACGATAGGAATGCCAATACACAGGGCAATGGGAGTTGTAGTTGTCACGGGTGACGTCACCGTTCCTACACACACTGGAATGACCTTCGGTGGGGAATAAATGTAGACAGAGACAGTCTTTGAGTATCATGGGCCCCTAGGAATGGTTAGGGCCCAGCATAAACTTTTACTTGAAAAACTTGAACAGATTACACAAGGCAGTTCACTTAAAGTCTTTTACAGTGCAGGCAAGTCAAAACATCTGAGGTCAGGGAGGAAACTCAGGATGACACCGGTTCTGCTGTCTACGCTATCTAGCAGGAACTGCTCCTGGTGGGAAACACTCTGGAGGAGGAAGGGGATAGGGTCACTCCACAGACACTCAGGCAGCAATTATTGACTTGAAGTACCTCCACCCAGCCTTGGAGACGTATGGGTGTGACAGTTAAAGGGTGTACCTCTACGCGGTGATCCTGGCTTTGGACGGCTGCATAGGAAAATCAGACAGAGAGATAGTACCTTTGCATTGGCCTTGTCAGAAGAATTACTTACAATTGCTCTCTCACTATTGGGGACTCACTCCACTCACATTCAGCATTCAGGCATCACAGCATATCTCTCCTCCTCTTCCATCTTTACCACAAGGAAGCTGAAGGTGCTTCCATGTGGCTCTGTATTAGGTGGAAGTCTTGTTACTCCAGAAAATGGAACTCAACTCCTTTCCTGCTCCCAGACACTCCTATTTATACCTTCTCGCATATCACGTGACATGACAAAGTGGATACATTTACATGCAGACTTGGATTTTATTAAAGTTAACCTCTCAAGCACCGCAGCTGTGCAACTCACACACTGAAAATGACAAGGCAAGCTTTCACAGTGCATCTACATGGGACCAACATGTATGACATTTATAGAGGGGACCAGGATGATGTGCTGGGCCACTACACCAGCGCTAGCCAATACACAGGGTTCAAAGCCATCTGCTTCTGGTCCATCCCCTGTGTATTATGGCAATGACAGTGGGAGTTTGATCAGCTTATTTAGTTGGCAGTGCTTTTTGTTGTTAATATAAAATAAATAATAAGACCAAACAGGGAAACAGCAAATACACACAGTGCGTGTCAGGGGGCCTCAAACATCGTTCAAAGTCACCAGTCTTGGCAATACAAATTATCTGCAGGCCTTACGCAGCTAGCAGTGGTTTTCTACAAACTTAGGGCTCCTTCCCACAGATGGATTTCCGCCGCGTAATAAGGGGTGAAAATCCACTGCGTTGCCCGCAGCTATTGGGTTCTATTGAACCTAATAGCTCAATGCTCACCCGACCTCACCTGCAGCATGCTCTATTTGCCGTGGGTGTACGCGCGGACGGCTTCCATTGCAGTCAATGGAAGCCGCCCGTCACGCTATCTTCCGCTGTAGCACAGCGTAAGATAGCATGAAACCACTTCCCCGCCCACCGCCAGCTGCGTCATATGTCGCGGACGACGTGTCATGTGGTGCTGTGGGCGTGTCATGTGACGCAGCCGGCGCGTCACATGACGCTGTGGCACGTCACACGCTCTATTGCGCATGCGCACCGAAGCATCATGCGGGACGGAAGACGCCGGATCCGGAGGTAAGTATTGGGGTCTCTGGGGGGGCGCCGTGATGGGCTATAAGTTACATAAAACTACATTAGAAAGTGAACCTAAAAAAAATTGAATAAAAATAAATAAATAAAAAGGAAACATGAGGAAAGCAAGGGGTAGGGTCATGTTGATTGTGGGGGTGGAGGTGGTAGAGGATGGACCAAGTTGGCACCTCACGCGGTTCCCACTGAAGCAACAACTTCACTTTCTGCTCGAGGGGAGGCAAGCCCACTGCCATTACTTGCGTACTGAAGTGGAAGAAGAGGTGGGAGAGGATGAAGTACTCAATCTAACATAGAGAGGCAGGGAGAGTTATGATAGCAGCTCGCAGAAGTTGGAAGAAGAAGTGGATGTTGCGGGGCAGCACCCTGTCAAGGCAACGAGTAGGGTGTCTCAGAAAAATAAATGATAGTGGCACCACCCTCAGGTACTACTAGTTGGAGCAGCAATATCAAACCCACAGCTAGGTCTGCTCACAGGCTTGTGCAACGCGGGCATTCTTACAAAGGGCACATGATGATGGAAGAGTGGTCTTCTGTAAGATCTACAGTAAGCATTTTAAATGTGTTAAGAATGTAAACAACCTCAACATAATGTGTATGAACAGTCACATGAACTCCTACCACCCGCTGCCTTGGAGAGCCCATCTGGGCCAGAGGGCAAAGAGTCAACCTCTCTCTTCTGCTGCTGTAGTTGCCTCTTCCTCCATCTCCCTCTCTGTTCATGCAGTAGCCTCTGAGCACAGAGAAGCAGTTTTGTGTAGGGGCAGTAGCACGCCTGCTTCAGGCCTCTACTCCACAATTGACAATCAGGCTTCAGGCTTTAGAGACAGGAGTGGAAAACAGAGAGCAGAAGTTGAGCTGCAACCATCACCACCACCTTCAACAACATTGACATCCACCCCATATTCCAACATTTGCCCGGTCAGCAGACAGCCCTCCAACTTCCAGCTATGTACAAAGAACAAAGCCTGAATGCAAGTATTGCAGAGCTGCTTGCAATAGAAATGCTGGCCTATAGGCTAGTGGACACAGACGCCTTCCACGACATGATGCTCCATGCTAACCCACCATACTAGCTGCCCAACTGCTATTTCCTTGCCCAAAAAGCCTTCACTGCCCTGAACTGCCATGTGAGTGATAACGTATTCCTGGCATTGAAAATGCTGGCAGTGGCAGAGTGAACCTGACCCCAGACACGTGGTCCACAAAGCATGGTCCGGTACATTACATATCCTTAACTGCACACTAGGTCAATGTCTTGCAGGTGGGACATGAAGCCGAAAGTGTTATTTCATGTATCATGTGATTGTTCCCAGCAAGAGAAACCATGTAATCCGGGAGATATGAAACCTTTTAATGGCTAACAAAAATACATGATGTAATAGCGAGCTTGCGAACCTCTCGGGTTCTTCTCCATTTTTAGCCTGTAGAAGAACCCGAGAGGTTCGCAAGCTCGCTATTACATCATGTATTTTTGTTAGCCATTAAAAGGTTTCATATCTACCGGATTACATGGTTTCTCTTGCTGGGAACAATCACATTTTGCTCTACTGACTAACACGGTACCAAACCTTTGTTTTCATTATACTTCATGTATCATGGTACCCCCAAGAGTTGTAGGACATTAATGCTTGTCCATCCCCTCCTCACCTCCCCCCTCCTCCTTCTTCACCTCTTCATAGCACCTTTCAACTCCTTCACATCGGCACAGATATCCATATGTGACAAAATCCGGCCTCAATACTACTCCTAAATGCTGTCCTAAAACACATATGTCTAGGAGAGCATAGCCACGTAGCTGAAGACATAGATTTATATCTGAGACTGCCCTCAAGGTCCTGTTGCTCATGGTGGTGGTGCTGCGGCTGCTCTCCTTCTCATGCTTCCGCCATGTGTTGTCCTCTTACTTCCCCCCAAGTGAAAAATATGTCAATATGGAAATACGTAGCTACAGCTCTCATGTCTCCATGATGACCACACTCTGATCTCAGAGTGCTGTTGCTGCCGGTGTTGTGGAACTGCTGCCTTCTTTGTCCTTCTCCCAAAATAACATTTTTCTACAGCACAAAAAACATCCATAGCTGTACAGCTTTTCCTTGGAGAAGGTCCGTGTTTGGCTGTTCTGTTCATCTGGCAGAATTTGTCATTTGTAAACCTTATGATATTACTTTAAAAAAAAACAAAAAAACGCAGCACACACCCTGTCTTGTGCAGGAAAAATTCTGGTATCTCTACTACCGTTCCTTGAAGTAGGCCCGTGCTTGAGTGTTGTCTCTGTGTAAAATTTATGACATTGCTTTTAAAACAAGCAGCACACCTCCTGTCTTCCTTGGTACAATTTTTGATCTATAAGACCCTACATGGGCCTTCTTTTGTTTTCAGCGTTACCCTGTGCTATGATGGACACCACTGTACACTATTTTGACCAATGTTTGGAAGGAGCAGGGTGTTCCCCAGATGTGAGTCTGTATTCCCGTGCAATTTTTGGAGCTTTGGCTGCACTGGGGACCTTCAGGAGGGCAAATTAGCATATTCGATTTTCATTCCCATTGACTTTATTGGAAGGCAGGACCATCCAGTTCACGATGATTTTCATGACATTGGCCCCATGCCAACACAAACTGATTATTCCACCAATCGCTCATCGCTACCTTTAACCGATGTAGGATAAATCAGAATCGAATACAGTATCATAGGTCATCGCATAAGAGGGTAATGCAGAAATGTAAATTGCAAGGTAATATTCTTCTAACACTTTCGGTAAAGGTATGCTGCCTGTAGGTAGCGTTCTACCCTCTGCAAAGGTCACTGCCGTCACAGAGAAAGTGTTGCATCAAGGGCAAATTTTGAATTTGCTGTTTCTTTGCCTATTGACCCATATATTTACTGGGTGATATAATCCCATTAATTACATTGTTATAATTGATCTCCGAGATATCAAGGCAAAAAAAAAGATTATTTTCTCTGATTTGTATTGATCTGGAAAATATTTATGGAGAAAACCGAGACACCAGAATCCACATTGTTCGTCCTCAGATCTCCCATTATACGCTGAATAATAGATAGGGAGAGATAAATTAAAGCATCATTCCATCAGTGGGTCATCATAAGCCAAGTCTGAAGGTCAAGTTGTATATCAGTGTCAAGAAAATCCTTGCGCTAGAGTAATAAATCAGACTAGTGGATCATAACAGATGTCAGTGCATTGAGGAAGTCATTCCATCTATTCAGTGCGGAGCCTTTAGATTTAAAAAGAAAGAAAACGCTAAGAGAAAGAATAAGTGAAGATTGGCTATGTGTTATTAGACGTATCGCTCGGTGTCAGAGAGAATAACAGTTATAGCTTAGGGAAAATTGAATATTGTGTTTAATGTATTCAAACTTAAAGAAGGAATACCAGAAGTCAGATAAGAGGGACCCTTTAGTGCAAATTAAAATAGATTTTTTAGTTTGCTTCGAAGATTTATCAGTGCTATTATTGGACTGTGGGCTCTTTATTTTGAGAGGTACTGGCGTCACGTGACATTCAGATTTTTTCATACTACCGTGTTTCCCTGAAAATCAAACAGTGTCTTATATTCATTTCCGCTCCCAAAGATGCACTAGGTCTTATTTTCAGGGGATGTCTTATTTTCCATGAAGAATTCACATTTATTGTTGAACAAAAAAATGAACATTTATTATATACTGTACAGTAGTTGTCATCACAAACCAGCATAACCAGACCAACTGTGAGTCCTATCAAGAATTTCTTGTTACTACTATTATTTCCATGTACACAATGTCTGGAGACTGTAACGATCACCCCCTAAAGAATTAAAGTGACACACTGATTGCTTGACTCACACACAAGGCCACAAAAAATAAGGACTGTAAAGTACCTGGCTCCCACACAGTGTCTAGAGACTGTAACGATCACCCACAGCAGTTTCTGGACCATTTGTACAGCTGGGACGGTATTGCAGCTTCCAGCCACCAGGGGGAGCTCATCACAGCAGACTCACACAGCAGGGACAAAGCTAGGCCTTACTTTTGGGGGAGGCTTTATATTTAGCAATTCAGCAAAACCTCTATTAGGTCTTATTTTCAGGGGATGTCTTATTTTCAGGGAAACACGTACGTTTATGTACTGCAAGCAACTGGGCTAGACCAAGCTGGCATTGCTGATGGGAGAGATTGCAGAGCCACTCGTGACATTCCATTTTGTTTCCCCATGGTCTCCCCCATCGCAGCGGGCCTCTCACACAGGTTTCCCAGATATGACGCATCAAAGGCATGGACCCTACAGGATCTCTGAAGGTGTCCTCCTGGGGTATCTGGCATCAAGAAGTTAGCAGCAGATGTTTTAGCCCTGTAACTTGGGAGGTGGGGTCTCCACAGATCAGACTTGTTTTTAAAGCACATCTAGGAAATTTGGAGGTCAAGTCATCACATTGAACTCCATATCATGTTCTTCAAACCATTCCTGAACCATTGTTGCAGTGTGGCAGGCAACATTATCCTGCAGAAAGATGGCAGTGCCATAATTGATTACACTGCGATACTTACTTATATAATAGTTTAGCCCAATTTCCTGGAGTATTGCCTGTCACCAGTGGCGGGGCACACATTGATGGTGTGTAATACATTTAAGTGGACCTGTTTAATATAATAATTACTGATAAACTTTAAGGGGTTTTGTCAATACATCAAAACCCCCCAGCTGGGATCTGCCAAACATTAAAAATGAGGGGATACTTACCTCTACTGGACCTAGGGAATACAGCTGACAACCGCCAGCAGTATTGGCAGGTACCTAAAGGTAGGCAGCTGGGCGGAAACACATTACCGTTGTGGACATTCATAGGTAGCAGAGTCACCATTGGTACTGCTGGCATCAGCACTAATATCCTTGGCACCATTTTGCCAGGAGTTAGGAGACACAAAATTGCAGCCAGTGATTGGCCGTCGCGGTCACATACTTCTGTGGCCAATCAGATATCATTATATCCATAACGACCCGTACAATAAATTGAATAAACTATTTATCCTGCACGGCAAAAAAACTTTAAAAAAAAAAAAACTATTAAAAAACAAAGGCTTATTTTGTCAATTTTGCTTCCCCCCCCAAAAAAAACCCAATAAAAGTTATTTAAAAAGCTGTATGTACCCCAAAATGGGGCTGATAAAAACTGCAGCTCATCACACAAAAAGCAAGCCCTCACAGAAGCCCGTCCATAGAGCCATGATGAGAAAAAAAACAGAAGTGCAAAACTGGAAAAATAATGTTGATATTGCCATAATCATACCAGCCCAAGAAAAAAAATGTATCATGTCATTTATGCCGCATGATTAACCCCTTAGTGACGGCCCTATAGAGTTTTTCCATCCTGCAGCTTCAGATTGTGTATAAAGGGAGATCCCGCTAGCCCTGACCCCTCACTTGGCTAGAGAGGGATCACTATAATAACCCATCTGGACCCGCCCTCTTTCAAGCCCCACCCCACTCTTGGGGAAACCCACTAGCCCTGCCCCCTATCTCCCCAAATATGGGGGATATGTCAGAGATCCCCTGTAGCTCCACCCCACCCCCTCTCTCTCCTTTCTATGGGGGATTCCTAGCCTGCTTCGTGATCTTCTCCTATTGATTTCAGTGGGGTCAGCGCTGCTGCCGCCGGCCCCATTGAAAACAATGGGCGATATCACAGATTTTTCTTTGTGCTGCGAGGCTAGAGTGAAGACGTCGCAAATGAGAATGAAACCATTGAAAATAATTGGTTTCATTATCATGCATTTTCACTCACTCTCGCATCGCAGGGAAGTCTTATCGCCAGTGGGTAACAGCCCTAAAGGAGTTACGATTTTTAAAAAAGGGGGAAGGAAAAAATTAAAATGCAAAAAAAACTAAAAGCCTCTGTCAGTAAGGGGTTAACGCTGTTAAAAAAAATGGCAGATTTGATGTGCTTTTCTCCGTGCCCTCCAAAAAAAGTGAATAAAAGTTTTACAATACATGCTATGTGCCCAAAAACGGTACCAAAAAAACTACGGTTTGCCATGTTAAAAAACAAGCCTTCATACAGCCATGTCGATAGAAAAATAAAGTTATGGCTTTGGAAAAGTGGAGTTTGAAAATCCCAAAAAAAAGTGTTGCATCTGTATGGCCAAAATAGGCCGTGTCCTTAGGTTAAAGAGTAGCCAGGCCTATAAGCTACTCGAGCGAGTAGTGCCTTAGCCGAGTGTCTCCCCGCTCGTCGCTAAAGATTCGGGGGCCTCGCCGGTGACAGGTGAGTTGCGGTGGGGAGCGGGGGGGGGGGGGGAGAGAGGGAGAGGGAGATCTCCCCTCCGTTCCTCCCCACTCCCCCCCGTTGCTCCCCGCCCCCCGCCGGCACCCGAATCTTTAGAGATGAGCAGGGAGATACTCGGCTAAGGCACTACTCGCTCGAATAATGTGCCTTAGCGAGTATCTCTAGTATCGCTCATCTCTAGTGCTAATCCATGGCTGTTCCTTCAGTCTGATCTCCGTTGCAAGAAGTGCAGAGAGTGCAAAGACTTTTGATGGTGAGAGGGAGCGTAGTATCTTCAGAAATCAGCTGTGGAAGCGCAGCTAATTTCGAGTCAAAATCCGTACCGAAATTCCACAGCATTTCCGCTACGGATAAACATAACCTAAGGAGTGAAAACTGAGCTCTGATTGGTTACTATGGGCAACTAAGACAGTCTTAGGGCTTAAATAGATGGGCGCGATTTTATCCCGTTATCTGGTCGTGAAAATCATGGTTGCATAATGGGACAAAACCAAGCCACTGATTTCACTATTACATTAGAGAGATACTACACGTGAAAAATATAGGGCAGGACCTATATTCACCATTGGGAAAAAAATAGTCCATTTGCAACTACGCTTCATAGCGCCGCACGTAGTTGCGCATACACCTATCTGAAGAAGCCCTTGCTATTGGGCTAGATTCACACGGCCGTGCGTGAAATCGGCCTGATAGCGCTCTCCTGCATGTGCGGTGTCCCTGCGGAAGCAAGGCATTTTTGTGTCAAACACGCCCCCCATCACTACAGTACAGTTGCACCAGAGGATCGGCAAGTGTTTCCCATTGTTTTCCGCCACCATGGAAAACAATGGGCGATGTGTTCCAAGGCAACGGCCAAAGGTAGGACATGCATTGCAGTGTGAGAAAAAAAATCACTCATGTGTATGACTCTGTTCCAAAGAATGGGGTATATATTCATGCATCTTGCAGGGCGCAAATCTCGCACAGTTTTCTCGGCCGTGTGAAAGTGATGATGTGGGAGAAGCAGGGTTCAAAAGGAAAAATCTGTCGGATGGCGAGCCGTGCGGACCATCCACAGTACAGGAAAAGAAGAAAAGTGACAGGTACGCCCGGACGGCAGTCAGGCACAGGGTCAGATCCCATTGCGGGCCCGCACATGCTGAATCCGACCCGGTCGTGTGCAGCCGGCCTTGTACTGTATGTCAAACTGTATATAAGTAGCCCATATGCTGTAGAATGAATTGCACAGTAATTTGCAGCACACAACTGGTACAACACGACCCCAAACTACATGTAAATATGTTAGGATACTGAAGGTAAAGGCGACTGCATGTGATAAGTGAAGAGAAAGCAATGCCAGCGCCTCCTGCCAACATTTCACTCTGATCACATCAAAATGCTATCAGGAAAGAAAACTACAGCAGGTAGAGCATTTGGTCGGGGCGCTCGGTGCTGCGTGACTCAGCTATTAATTAACCATGAACTAGAGAAGGTCTCCTGCATACTAAACATGGTAGCGGATCATGCAGAGGATGACAGGGCTTATCTGCACTTCCTTCAGATGCAAGGAACTCTTTCGTTTCTTCTAGTCTTGTGTGCAGAAAATCTTCAGTCCCATCTCCGATACGGGAATGAGGATGACGGATACCACCCTGTGATTTCATGATGAGGGCTGCCAAATGACAAACTTGGCTTTGCTCTATCTGCTCCCCAGATACTTTCAACAATGATCATTCTACAGCAGGGCTTCACGACGTTTTCTGGTCGGAGGCTACGTTAGGATACTGAACCACGTCCAAGGACCACAAGGGTATTCATATCTGAGGCATTTATGGTATATCCTAAGTATATGCCTAATAAATCTAAGTAAGCTTAGAACTTGTCCTAATATATAGGAGTCCCAGACATGACTACACAAGGAGCCCTTAGTACTTGTCCTAATATATAGGAGACCAGACATGGCTACACAGCGCACCCTTAGTAATTGTCCTAATATATAGGGGACCCTGCCATGACTACACAGTGCACCCTTAGTACTTGTTTGTATATATAGGGGACCCAGACATGTCTACACAGTGCACCCTTAGTAATTGTCCTAATATATAGTGGACCCAGACATGACTACACAGGACACCCTTAGTACTTGTCCTAATATATAGGGGACCCAGACATGACTACACAGTGCACTCTTATTACTTGTCCTAATATATAGGGGACCAGACATGACTACATGGTGCACCCTTAGTACATGTCCTAATATATAGGGGACCAGACATGACTACATGGTGCACCCTTAGTACTTGTTTGTATATATAGGGGACCCAGACATGTCTACACAGTGCACCCTTAGTACTTGTCCTGATATATAGGGCACCCAGACATGTCTACTCAGTGCACCCTTAGTACTTGTCCTGATATATAGGGGACCCAGACATGTCTACACAGTGCACCCTTAGTACTTGTCCTAATATATAGGGGACCCAGACATGGCTACACAGGGCACCCTTAGTACTTGTCCTAATACATAGGGGACCCAGACATGGCTACACAGTGCACCCTTAGTACTTGTCCTAATATATAGGGGACACAGACATGGCTACACAGTGCACCCTTAGTACTTGTCCTAATATATAGTGGACCCAGACATGACTACACAGGACACCCTTAGTACTTGCCCTAATATATAGGGGACACAGACATGGCTACACAGTGCACCCTTAGTACTTGTCCTAATATATAGGAGACCCAGACATGACTACACAGGGAGCCCTTAGTACTTGTCCTAATATATAGTGGACCCAGACATGACTACACAGTGCACCCTTAGTACTTGTCCTAATATATAGGGGACCCAGACATGACTACACAGTGCACCCTTAGTACTTGTCCTAATATATAGTGGACCCAGACATGACTACACAGTGCACTCTTATTACTTGTCCTAATATATAGGGGACCAGACATGACTACATGGTGCACCCTTAGTACTTGTCCAAATATATAGGGGACCAGACATGGCTACACAGAGCATCCTTAGTACTTGTCCTAATATATAGGAGACCCAGACATGGCTGCACAGTGCACCCTTAGTACTTGTCCTAATATATAGGGGACCCAGACATGACTACACAGGGCACCCTTAGTACTTGTCCTAATATATAGGGGACCCAGACATGACTACACAGTGCACCCTTAGTACTTGTCCTAATATATAGGGGACCCAGACATGGCTACACAGTGCACCCTTAGTACTTGTCCTAATATATAGGAGACCCAGAGATGGCTACACAGCGCACCCTTAGTACTTGTCCAGATATATAGGGGACCCAGACATGGCTACACAGTGCACCCTTAGTACTTGTCCTAATATATAGGAGACCCAGAGATGGCTACACAGCGCACCCTTAGTACTTGTCCAGATATATAGGGGACCCAGACATGGCTACACAGTGCACCCTTAGTACTTGTCCTAATATATAGGAGACCCAGACATGGCTACACAGGACACCCTTAGTACTTGTCCTGATATATAGGGGACCATGCATGACTACACAGTGTCCCCTTAGTACTTGTCCTAATATATAGGGGGCCCAGACATGACTACACAGTGCACCCTTAGTACTTGGCCTAATATATAGGGGACCAGACATGGCTATGCAGTGCACCCTTAGTACTTGTCCTAATATATAGGAGACCCAGACATGACTACACAGTGCACCCTTAGTACTTGTCCTAATATACAGTGGACCCAGACATGACTACACAGTGCACTCTTATTACTTGTCCTAATATATAGGAGACCCAGACATGGCTACACAGGGCACCCTTAGTACTTGTCCTAATATATAGGAGACCCAGACATGGCTACACAGGACACCCTGAGTACTTGTCCAAAAATATAGGGGACCCAGACATGACTACATGGTGCACCCTTAGTACTTATCCTAGTATATAGGAGACCAGACATGACAACACAGTGCATCCTTAGTACTTATTTTATTATACAGGGGACCAGACATGACTACATGGTGCACCCTTAGTACTTGTCCTAATACATAGGGGACCCAGACATGGCTACACAGTGCACCCTTAGTACTTGTCCTAATATATAGGGGACCCAGACATGACTACACAGTGCACCCTTAGTACTTGTCCTAATATATAGTGGACCCAGACATGACTACACAGTGCACCCTTAGTACTTGTCCTAATATATAGGAGACCCAGACATGACTACACAGGGAGCCCTTAGTACTTGTCCTAATATATAGGGGACCCAGACATGGCTACACAGTGCACCCTTAGTAATTGTCCTAATATATAGGGGACACTGCCATGACTACACAGTGCACCCTTAGTAATTGTCCTAATATATAGGGGACCCTGCCATGACTACACAGTGCACCCTTAGTAATTGTCCTAATATATAGGGGACCCTGCCATGACTACACAGTGCACCCTTAGTACTTGTTTGTATATATAGGGGACCCAGACATGTCTACACAGGGCACCCTTAGTACTTGTCCTGATATATAGGGGACCCAGACATGTCTACTCAGTGCACCCTTAGTACTTGTCCTGATATGTAGGGGACCCAGACATGTCTACACAGTGCACCCTTAGTACTTGTCCTAATATATAGGGGACCCAGACATGGCTGCACAGGGCACCCTTAGTACTTGTCCTAATACATAGGGGACCCAGACATGGCTACACAGTGCACCCTTAGTACTTGTCCTAATATATAGGGGTCACAGACATGGCTACACAGTGCACCCTTAGTACTTGTCCTAATATATAGTGGACCCAGACATGACTACACAGGACACCCTTAGTACTTGCCCTAATATATAGGGGACACAGACATGGCTACACAGTGCACCCTTAGTACTTGTCCTAATATATAGGAGACCCAGACATGACTACACAGGGAGCCCTTAGTACTTGTCCTAATATATAGTGGACCCAGACATGACTACACAGTGCACCCTTAGTACTTGTCCTAATATATAGGGGACCAGACATGACTACACAGTGCACCCTTAGTACTTGCCCTAATATATAGGGGACCAGACATGCCTACACAGTGCACCCTTAGTAATTGTCCTAATATATAGGGGACCCAGACATGGCTACACAGTGCACCCTTAGTACTTGTCCTACTATATAGGGGACCCAGACATGGCTACACCGTGCACCCTTAGTACTTGTCCTAATATATAGGAGACCCAGACATGACTACACAGGGAGCCCTTAGTACTTGTCCTAATATATAGGGGACCCAGACATGACTACACAGCGCACCCTTAGTACTTGTCCTAATATATAGTGGACCCAGACATGACTACACAGTGCACCCTTAGTACTTGTCCTAATATATAGACCAGACATGACTACACAGGGCACCCTTAGTACTTGTCCAAATATATAGGGGACCTAGACATGGCTACACAGTGCACCCTTAGTACTTGTCCAAATATATAGGGGACCTAGACATGGCTACACAGTGCACCCTTAGTACTTGTCCTAATATATAGTGGACCTAGACATGGCTACACAGGACACCCTTAGTACTTGTCCTAATATATAGGGGACCCAGACATGACTACACAGTGCACCCTTAGTACTTGTCCTAATATAGAGGGACCCAGACAAGGCTACACAGGGAGCCCTTAGTACTTGTCCTAATTAGAGATGAGCGAACGTACTCGGATAAGCACTACTCGTCCGAGTAATGTGCCTTATCCGAGTACCGCTGTGCTCGTGCTCAAAGATTCGGGGCGCTCCGCTGCTGACAGGTGAGTCGGAGCGGGGAGCGGGGCAGAGCGGCCGGGAGAGAAGGAGAGAAAGATCTCCCCTCCGTTCCTCCCCGCTCTCCCCTGCAGCTCCCCGCTCCACAGCGTGTCCCGAATCTTTGAGCAGGAGCAAAGCGGTACTCGGATAAGGCACATTACTCGGACGAGTAGTGCTTATCCGAGTACGTTCGCTCATCTCTAGTCCTAATATATAGGGGACCCAGACATGACTACACAGCGCACCCTTAGTACTTGTCCTAATATATAGTGGACCCAGACATGACTACACAGTGCACCCTTAGTACTTGTCCTAATATATAGACCAGACATGACTACACAGGGCACCCTTAGTACTTGTCCTAATATATAGACCAGACATGACTACACAGGACACCCTTAGTACTTGTCCTAATATATAGACCAGACATGACTACACAGGGCACCCTTAGTACTTGTCCTAATATATAGACCAGACATGACTACACAGGGCACCCTTAGTACTTGTCCTAATATATAGACCAGACATGACTACACAGGGCACCCTTAGTACTTGTCCTAATATTTGGGGAACCCAGACATTGCTACACAGTGCATTATTAGTACTTGTCCCAATATATAGGGGACAACACATGGCTACACAGGGCACCCTTAGTACTTGTGCTAATATATAGGGGACCCAGACATGGCTACACAGTGATTAGAACTTGTCTCTTCCCGTTGTCCCGCTATGTATCATTCCTCTTCTACCTGACATGGAAACTACATGTGAATAGCCACGCATGAATAATGCGCAGTAAATGGCATCAGTGAAAGTACATTGATTTTCATATTTCCACTCACACATGCGTATATTTATAGCATATGTTAGATGTGTAGGAAGAAAATTTAAAGAAAAGAAGAAACCATAAAGCCAGGGCAGGACAGCATGCTTAAAATATGTTGTACATGCACAGGCATGCGCAAGCACAAATGCGACAATCTGCAGGAATATGCAGTTCCTGGCGCCATTGAAATGCTGTGTCTTTTGTGCAGCGTATTACAATATGGTTGTGTGAGCACGACCTTAGGCCTATGTTGCTGTCTACACTATCTTCCCTTCTATCTCTCTGGTTCCCCTTCCCCACAGTCCCTAGTTTAAACACTCCTCCAACCTACAAGCCCTCTTCTTCCCCAGCACAGCAACACCCTCCCCATTAACCCCTTGCAATCCAATTTGGAATTCAGGATTTTCTTAGGGGGCTTTCTCTTTCTGCCATTATATAATGGCACCATCTGCTGGCTAGCACTAGTACTGCGGTATGGGACATGCTGGAGAGGCCCCCGACAACAGAGTGGCCGGCAATATTTGGTGAGAATACCCTGCTGGACGTCTTCCGACATCGGAGCTGTACAGCCTTTAATCAGAATGTCTTCAGACGTCAGACAGTGGATTGGAAAGGGTTAAGATGCAGCCCATCCCTACAGTAGAACCTGTAGCCAACAGCAAAGATGGACCAGTTCTCCAGGAACCCAAAGCCCTTCTTCCTACACCAACTTTGGAGTCAATTGTTTACCTCCCTAATCTTCCACTGCCTTCCTGGCATGGCACGTGGTACAGGTAGTACTTCAGAAAATATTATTTTAGAGGTCCTCACCCTAAGGTTACAGCTGGTCCACTGAAATCGTTTTTAAGGATTTTCCACCTTCCTCTAACTTTTTTTTATTGGTTCCAATGCACATAATGACCACTGGGTCCTCACCAGCCCCTCCCCGTAATCTGTCAACCTGATCCACGATATGTTAAACTCGAGTGCTAGGAAGACAACACACTATTCAATGATCCCGGTCTTCATGACAGATGTGCCTATCTATTCCCCTAATAATTGAATTCCCCACTACCAGGACCTGCCTAGCCTATCCTGTGTTCCTATTCCCCTTGTTAGTTGAACAGACATGGCCCTGGTGGTCAGAGGACATGTCATGCTGCAGCAGTAATAATCCTGTAGTGGCATTGCTGTCATCTGCCAACAGTGCAAACTTGTTGGGGTGTGCCAGTCCTTCCCTCTTCCGCTCCTTTCAGATGTCACCCAGCTACACTGCGTGATCATCCTGCACTCCCATACTACCATCCAACCCCACATCTACCCCCGCGAGTGTTTGTTCAATGAGCAGCAAAGTACTTTCCAGATTGTCACTAGATCTCAGTGTTGTAATCTGCTCATTTAGATGCAGGATCTGTGATTCCAAACATACCATATGCTCACATTTTATACAGCAGTATGTACCCCTGAACGGCTGCTCAAGTACTGCATACATGGCACGAGATGTAGACTGAACAGTATTGTTAATCATGGCGCACATTCTAAATGGGGATCTTACAGATAGATTAGATAAAACTAATATCTGCAAGTGAAAATGAAAATAGATAAGTAGTAAATAAACATAAGTGACTTTTCTAGAGTCCCTGAATATAAAGCCACTAATCTCAAGCCACACACTTAAGAAACAGCACACTTCAGAATACAGCACACTCCAGCTCGCACACTCGCTCTTGCTTGCTTTATATAGCGCCTAGCTGTAATGCTCCTGCTCCTCCCCTACCTCGAATTTGTTTTTCCAAAGAGTGTTCTAATCTGCCTTCTTGATGACTTTTCACCTGGCTTACCGTGTGTAATAATTAATTCATAGACCCATTTTCTTGCATTTTTTGTTGTTTTTCCATGCACGTGTTTTTTTATAGTTTTTGGAAATACTTAAAAAAGACTATTAAAAAACAAAAAAAGAGCCAATCTATGTGATCTTCTAAAAGCCTTTAAAGGTGCTTAAAGGGGTTGTCCCGCGAAAGCAAGTGGGGTTCAGCACTTCTGTATGGCCATATTAATGCACTTTGTAATGTACATTTTGCATTAATTATGAGCCATACAGAAGTTATCAGAAGTTATTCACTTACCTGCTCCGTTGCTGGCGTCCCCGTCTCCATGGAGCCGTCTAATTTTCAGCGTCTAATCGCCCGATTAGACGCGCTTGCGCAGTCCGGGTCTTCTTCTTTTCTGAATGGGGCCGCTCGTGCCGGAGAGCGACTCCGTGTAGCTCCGCCCCATCACGTGCCGATTCCAGCCAATCAGGAGGCTGGAATCGGCAATGGACCGCACAGAAGCCCTGCGGTCCACCGAGAGAGAAGATCCCGGCGGCCATCTTCAGCAGGTAAGTAAGAAGTCACTGGAGCGCGGGGATTCAGGTAAGCACTCTCCGGTTTTCTTTTTTAACCCCTGCATCGGGGTTGTCTCGCGCCGAACGGGGGGGGGGGGTTGAAAAAAAAAAAACCCGTTTCGGCGCGGGACAACCCCTTTAAAATGATTGAGAACTCCAGTGATAAAAAAATTCACAAAATATACCGACACCATATATGATATTATGAAAAAGACCGACTGTGGCAGGTGATCGGTGAGATTCTAAAGCTTTAAATACATGAAAGCAGAGGGGAGGTTAATGAGGTCAAAGGAAAAAGTTAAGTCATACGTCGCCCATTCAGAAAGCTGCTTAGTCACCTGCTTCTTTTTGAAAACAAGGCCAATGATTACATCAAGGTGTTAGATCCCGGCACCGTGACAATCTGGGCAATTAATGCTGCAAATCAGAGCAAGATTCACTCATTAGCTGTTAATGGCATATGGGAATCAGCATTGGAGTAAAGCTCAAACAAAGATGCAGGTGTTACTCCTACAGACTCGGTTTGTCACTTTGATTTTCTATGAGTGACTTCATCTCTTCTGGCACATTTTTCCTGTAGCTTAAGTGGATTCCAAATGTTGCATTAAGCACTTTGGTACAAGAGGTGCGAGCGAATGGGTGCCCTTTGGCACAATATGAATTATGTGTAAAACCTTACAAATAGGCACTTTATTAAAGACATGGCCTCCAGCATCTGATTTTTTATTATAAAGGACTTATGGGGCCAATGTAGTTAAAAATGACAAATATTGGCAATATAAAGGAAGTATTGCGCAGCGACTGTAAAGACATATCAAGCAATCCAAATAAAATGTGGTTTTCTATTATAGAAATTAAAAATATAATGGCAGTACTTTTCCCTTAGGAATTTAGTGTATTGGTTTGTGAATATACAAGAAATTGGCAAGTGTGATAAGAAATTGAATGGCCTAAGGGTCCTTTTACACGGGACAACTTGTTGGGGGCAGATGGTTGACAGGTCATTCCAGCAATAATTGTTCCTGTGCTTCTACACAGGAACGAGTATCGCTGAGTGAATGGTGGCGGAGTTTGCCCGAAATCGTTTCAGGACGCCCGCCTCCATTCATAGTAAACAGGTTGTCATTCATAAGTGAACGGTGGCCTGTTGACAAGGACTGATCTGTTCAGTTTTATGCATGCAGAAGTTGTCGTTCGGCGTTCAGTCGAAATCGGAACAATTTATCGTACCGTGTAAAATGGCCCTAAGGTTTCTTTCCAACAAGCACATACACTACCGTTCAAAAGTTTGGAGTCACCCAAACAATTTTGTGTTTTCCATGAAAAGTCACACTTATTCACCACCATGCGTTGTGAAATGAATAGAAAATAGTCAAGACATTGACAAGGTTAGAAATAATGATTTGTATTTGAAATAACATTGTTTTTACATCAAACTTTGCTTTCGTCAAAGAATCCTCCTTTTGCAGCAATTACAGCATTGCACACCTTTGACATTCTAGCTGTTAATTTGTTGAGGTAAGCTTGTGAAATTGCACCCCACGCTTCTAGAAGCATCTCCCACAAGTTGGATTGGTTGGATGGGCACTTCTGGCGTACCATACGGTCAAGCTGCTCCCACAACAGCTCAATGGGGTTCAGATCTGGTGACTGCGCTGGCCACTCCATTACCGATAGAATACCAGCTGCCTGCTTCTGCTGTAAATAGTTCTTGCACAATTTGGAGGTGTGTTTAGGGTCATTGTCCTGTTGTAGGATGAAATTGGTTCCAATCAAGCGCTGTCCACTGGGTATGGCATGGCGTTGCAAAATGGAGTGATAGCCTTCCTTATTCAGAATCCCTTTTACCCTGTACAAATCTCCCACCTTACCAGCACCAAAGTAACCCCAGACCATCACATTACCTCCACCATGCTTAACAGATGGCGTCAGGCATTCTTCCAGCATCTTTTCATTTGTTCTGCGTCTCACAAACGTTCTTCTTTGTGATCCAAACACCTCAAACTTGGATTCATCCGTCCACAACACTTTTTTCCAGTCTTCCTCTGTCCAATGTCTGTGTTCTTTTGCCCATCTTAATCTTTTTCTTTAATTGGCCAGTCTCAGATATGGCTTTTTCTTTGCCACTCTGCCCTGAAGCCCAAAATCCCGCAGCCGCCTCTTCACTGTAGATGTTGACACTGGTGTTTTGCGGGTACTATTTAATGAAGATGCCAGTTGGGTACCTGTGAGGCGTCTGTTTCTCAAACTAGAGACTCTAATGTGCTTATCTTGTTGCTTAGTTGTGCAACGCGGCCTCCCACTTCTTTTTCTACTCTGGTTAGAGCCTGTTTGTGCTGTCCTCTGAAGGGAGTAGTACACACCGTTGTAGGAAATCTTCAATTTCTTAGCAATTTCTCGCATGGAATAGCCTTCATTTCTAAGAACAAGAATAGACTGTCGAGTTTCAGATGAAAGTTCTCTTTTTCTGGCCATTTTGAGCGTTTAATTGACCCCACAAATGTGATGCTCCAGAAACTCAATCTGCTCACAGGAAGGTCAGTTTTGTAGCTTCTGTAACGAGCTAGACTGTTTTCAGATGTGTGAACATGATTGCACAAGGGTTTTCTAATCATCAATTAGCCTTCTGAGCCAATGAGCAAACACATTGTACTATTAGAACACTGGAGTGATAGTTGCTGGAAATGGGCCTCTATTCACCTTTGTAGATATTGCACAAAAAACCAGACATTTGCAGCTAGAATAGTCATTTACCACATTAGCAATGTATAGAGTGCATTTGTTTAAAGTTAGGACTAGTTTAAAGTTATCTTCATTGAAAAGTACAGTGCTTTTCCTTCAAAAATAAGGACATTTCAATGTGACCCCAAACTTTTGAACGGTAGTGTATACGCTACCATCTGGGGCATAAAAGCTCGTGAAAGGGCGCATAAATCTAACATTTGTGCGCCCCTTCACATGGCATGGGCCCCGGCACATATACGCCGAGGCTGCCATGCTGTTACCCCTTTCCCCTCACTCCCCCTCGCAGGCTCACCTCTGCCCTCCTCCCTGCTTGCTCTTTGCAATGAGAGGGGGGGACAGGGAGGTGCTTACTTTCGCCCCCGCCCCCTCCCACTACAAAGAGCAAGCGGGGAGGAGAGCAGAGGGAGTGAGTTTAGCAGTCATGCTGCTAAACTCCCTCCAACCTCCCTTCTCCGGCTGCTGTCATTGGCTCCCATAGGAGCCCATGCAGCGGATGACGTATTCCGGCCCAAAAGATAGTTCCAGGACTATCTTTTAGGCCCGACAAAAAAACGCCCGGTGCTATATTGGCCGGCCAGGTGCTTTTACGTCACGGGAATACGGCCATGTGATCTGATGCATTAGAATTAGAGATGAGCGAACGTACTCGTTACGAGCACTTACGCACCCGAGTACCGCCATTTTCGAGTACTTCAGTACTCGGGTGAAAAGATTCGGGGGGCGCCGGGGGGCGGGGAGAGGCGTGGCGGTGCGGGGGGTAGCAGCGGGGAACAGGGGGGAGCCCTCTCTCTCTCCCTCTCCCCCCCACTCCCCACTGCTACCCCCCGTGCCGCCACGGCGCCCCCCGAATCTTTTCACCCGAGTACTGAAGTACTCGAAAATGGCGGTACTCGGGTGCGTAAGTGCTCGTAACGAGTACGTTCGCTCATCTCTAATTAGAATCCAATGCATCAGATCACAATGTATATCAGTTAACCGTGAAAACGGCGGGCCGATATACGCTCATGGGAAAGAAGCCTAAGGGTGTTGAATTTGGAATCTTTCTAAAAGAGCTTCTGTAAAATTAGGCTCACCTATATTTGAATATGAACCCTTAAAAGGAGAGTTCGAAAGTTTTATAGCTTGACTTTTTTCTGGACTTAATCCCAGCTTCTATAATGGAAACAGTTGTTTGGATGTTCGTGTCATCAAAGTTTGTAAATGCTATAAAATAAATTCATCCAAACCATTATGAAATATACAAAGTATATTCCTCCCAGAATGAATGATTCAAAACATAATTAAAATGCCTTTATTAACTTATTAGAGCACAGCAAGTAGGACACTATGAAGGGAAAGAGGAGTCGCCATCACACTTTATGGATTCTCAGTCATGGACTTTTTGGAGACTCAACTGAAGTTAAGAACCTGGTACTTGAGCCACTTAGATTGAATACTGTATATACTCGAGTATAAGCCTAGTTTTTCAGCACATTTTTTTGTGCTGAAAAAGCCCCCCTCGGCTTATACTCGAGTCAGGGAAGGCTTCAAAAAAAAAAACCCTCCATACTCACCTCCCAGCCGGCGTCTGTGTCTCCGGCGGCGGTGCGGCAGGCTGCTTGAGTTCTCTCCGCTGTCATACCCTGCTGTCCTCTTTGCTCAGATCTGTCATTCCCCGCCGTCAGTGCTACAGTATGTATGTAAGAGCTGTGATTGGATCTAGCATCAGCCAATCACAGCCGTTGCTCGATTATACACTCCTACTTAAGCTGCTTTAGAATTCTCCCCGCTGTCATCTCCCAGCTCAGTTTTCAAATCCCAGCCATCAGTGCTGTGTAAGTAAGCGCTGTGATTGGATCGAGCGCTGGCTGTGATTGGCTGGCGCTCAATCCAATCACAGCGCTTACTTACACAGCACTGACAGAGCCAAGCAGAGAGGACGGTGGGGGATGACAGCGGGGAGAATTCAAGCAGCTTGTCGCACAGACACAGACGCCGGCTGGGAGGTAAGTATAGCGGGTTTTTTTTTACCTAGTATATACTGGAGTATAGCTCGGCTTATACTCGAGTCAATAAGTTTTCACAGTTGTTTGTGGTGAAACTTATTGTCTCGGCTTATACTCGGGTCGGCTAATACTCGAGTATATACGGTAATTAAAATCTGTCCTTTGTACAGATCATGTATCGTTAGGCTCATTTAACATTGTGATCTTACGTCTAACGCTGGTTCCATCTCCGGTTTCCATCTTCTATGCACAAAAGTGCTTAGGGATTGAAACCTGGATAGTACTGGGACAGAACCGTATCAGTATGGTAGGGTTTAATATGTTAGATGGAGATCTCTTTGGTCTCTATTTCACAAGACTTCAATGCCTATCAGACTGTTAAGCTGGATGTAAAGTTGTCATTTTCTGTGCTTTTCGATCCAACTAATGTAAGAGGGGGAGTGATGCCCCACTCTCCTCCCTTATCATAGCATCTCCAAGCCGCTTTGATGAGTGGCCACTTTGGCAAGGGAGTTGAGTGAGGAAGGGTTGGCCATGCACCAGAATCACCAGGTCCACCGCAATACATTTAGGTACATGAAGTGTCCAAAGATTTGTAGCGCTTGACCATGCCATGAGTTAAGCCCTGCCCCCAGATCATGAATCTTTTCAATGCCTGTAGGCACCGATATAAAAAGGATTGTCTGTTGCATTAAAAGATGGCAAAGCGCAATGTGTGGGAGCAACAGTGAGAGGCACTGCTGACAGTAGCACCTCAGAACGTCATAGAGAAGGAGACAGAACCAGGAGGATGATGATTCATGTAGCTCTACAACATGCTGCCACATGGAGGAAGATGATCATCAGTTTGGGCGGTACTAAGGGAGTCGATCACACCCAAACTATGTGCCCTCCTACAAGCCAGTGGATGGTGCCCTGTGCAACTGCATTGGTGCACGTTGCTAAGGCTGGCCATGAACCCAGCCTACATTTCTGCATATATCCCTTCCAGGAAATTGGAGAGTTACCACTTTTGGGGATTTTTATTACCTTGTTTTCTAGAATAAAATGTTATTCTCACTACCTTTCAAAGTCATCAACATAGAAAGTGGTTTTATATGAAAGCTATTAAACAGTGCGGTCGCAATAATGCTTTAATTTTATGCCCAGTGACACCATGAAGTTAACGGCATGGAGCCCTAGCCACGATAAAATAAATCACTTTGATGTTCTAGTAAAATAGAAGCTCGAGAAGGTATCTAATGACAATAGGGTACTGGCAATCCAGTCTGAACAATCTACTAAATCGGACATTTGCTCAGGCGTTGACTTCTCGATCTGTATATTATGTAATGAGTGCTATTGGTACCCATAAATAATAATTAGGTAAAGTGGGAATGAAAAACCTGTTTCACCATCTTTGCACTAACTGCTACCAAATATATATTAGAGGAATCTGAAATAGGGGCATCATCTAATCAGATGGGCAGGACATTGAAACTTTTTCACTCTTGTCTACCATTGGTAATGCTTCAAGAATTCACTTGGAATCCAATAGACTTGTACTCCAATGTTATGTAACACCCAAGCTGAAGGCATGCAATCCACAAAGTTTTTTTTTTCATTAGCTCTATCAGTAGATAGCCATTTTAGTTAACTAGGTATCGTATAGTCACATATATGGAGAACTTTAACTCTTTCTAAAGTCAATGCTGTAATATACAGTATTGTTCCATACAGTATGATACTTTTCTTCTAGGTACACTTGCACATAGTTTAAAAGGAATTCGAGATGGCGGTTGTTCCAAACATCTTGGAGAACTCACCATAAATCTGTGGATGTAGGCTTCCTCAATTCCTTCTGTCTCCCAGGCAGACTGGATGATGTTGAGATCAGGGCTCTGTGAGAGTCATATTATCACTTCCAGGACTCCTTGTTCTTCTTTACGCTGCAGATAGTTCTTAATGACATAGCCTGTATGTTTTGGGATTGTTGTCCATCTGAGTCAATCAGACGCCTTCTATTTTTTGAACAAAACTCCAACTTCCCAGCATTTTTTTCCACACTTACCTAAAACTTTTATACACCACTGTAGGTTATTGTAGCGTTACTCTTTAACTAGTTCAAAAATATCCTTTAAAGGAGATGTCTCGAGGAAGCAGTGAATTTTTTTTTTTTGCCCAGTCCCCCTAATTAAGCATACATTACTAAGCCCCCCTGTAAATGACTTTTCTAGCTGGTTTCTACTTACAGTTCCAGCGTTTCAGCAACTTATAAAAAGTTTCCCTAAGATGGCCGCCGGCTCTTTTCCCTTCGCTTGCTGCAGCCCGACGTGCGCGCTCCCGAGACGCTACCAGCTGTGTTTCCCTGACAACCAGACGCCCCGCAGCCGCCGACCGGACCCCTGGATTGAACGCCGCCGACCAGTCACCCACCGCCAGGCAGCAGGTAACCGGCGCTACCCCCCGGCTCCCCAGCGCTACCCCCCGGCTCCCCAGCGCTACCCCCCGACTCCCCAGCGCTAGACCCTGACAACAGACGAAGGCCCCTCGGCCCAGCGCTAGGTTCCGGAGCCCAACGCTAGGTTCCGGAGCCCAGCGCTAGGCCCCGGAACCCAGCGCTGGGCCCCGGAACCCAGCGCTGGGCTCCGGGGCCTAGCGCTGGGCTCCGGGGCCTAGCGCTGGGCTCTGGGGCCTTCACCTGTTAGTGAACATCACCCCCGGCCCATCACTTACCTGGGCGGCTTCTCGGGACAGCTGGGCGGCTTCTCGGCTGGGCAGCTCCAGTTTCTGCACCTTCCTCTAACAGAGGATGGTACAGAATGGCCGCTGCAGCGCGCTCCTGAGCAGTGACAGCTCATCTGCGCATGCGCAGAAGAGCTGTAGCGGGGAGCACACTGAAGCGGCTCGTGCTGAAAGGAGAAGACCGGACTGCGCAAGCGCGTCTAAAAAAGCAAGCTGCCAGCGAATTTAGACGGAACCATGGAGATGAGGACGCTAGCAACGGAGCAGGTAAGTGAATAACTTCTGTATGGCTCATATTTAATGCACGATGTATATTACAAAGTGCATTAATATGGCCATACAGAAGTGTATAACCCCACTTGCTGCCGCGGGACAACTCCTTTAAGAGTCAGATTCTCAGAAGGAAGTGGAAAGAAGGTGGGAGTGGAATGCAGGGGGTTAACTGTAGTCACATCAACCACATTTTTAATATTTCCCTTTAGGTTTTACATATACAGAATGTGCCAGGTGAGCCCCGTCCTTGCAGGTTTATTCATAGTGCAAAAGCTGCATATTCTACTCATGGGATTAGAGCCAAGGCTGATCTTTAAGGTTTTATCTAAGAAGATAAGGATTTAAAAGCAGTCAATAATTATGTAATTTCCTTCTGCATTAGTACCTTTTATGTATGTCTTGCTGGGCTTTTCAGAACAAGAGATCACCTTCCCGCAATCCTGGAATGGCTGTGAGAGCTGAAAAATGATGTTGGAACAGGATGAATATTATAAATAAGTTCGAAAAAGCTGATAAAAGTTTATCTCAGTTCTGTGAGCAATGTTTATAGGAAGCTGCGCTTACTTTTTAAAAAGAACCTCATGGTGAGGGTATATATATGTGTATATATGTAGATATATATATATATATATATATATATATATATATATATATATATATATATACATATATATATACAATATATATTTATCGTGCTGCTTTATTAGAAGTAAGGTCTTCATAGGAAAGTGTGCACTGGGCTGGAAGGGAGGTAGCAGGGGAAAGGAAAGATGTAAAAAAAGAGGCAGAGCAGCAGTCAGGGGGAATCTGGAAATCCGTCAGGATCTTAGCCTTGTTATACTCTATAACTTTCTGTAGAGTCTCCTATCTGGATTTGGGAGGGGGGGGGGGGGGGTAGCTCATACGCTGTGCAGATGTTCCTGTGCACAATGCCTTCTACTTGGTTGTGCCATTCATTATATGCTCTTGCATCCTGCCACTATTTGCTGGACTGTCTCTGAGGCCTCTCTGCATAGTCTGCACCTTGGATCCTGTCCAGTGTGGTAGATCCCTGCTTCTATGAGCCTCAGTGCTGTCTTTGAGTCCAGCTTTCTCCTGCCACTGGTTGGATTTTTCTATATCAGTCACTTCAGCTATCTGTCGATGGTACATCCCATGTTGGGGCTCATCTTGCCACGGTCTCTGTTCCATTTGTTCGTCTTTCCATGTCTGTGTAGTGACCCAGAGTTGGGGTGTCTTTAGAGTCTTGCATGTATTTGTGCTGATCTATACTCTATGTAAATGCTAACAAGCATTGTCGTGGCAGAATCTGTCTCCCTTAACTTGTTTGTTGTGTGTGGCATTGTGAGAGTTGAGAAGAAGTTGGGAGATGGAGTCTAGAATAGTGAGATTGAGGAGTGTGCAGAGATGTAGTCATGGAGGAGGACGTGTCAGCTGGAGGCTGATGCTCGCTTTAGCTTCTGCCTGCGCAGAGCTATGGGCCTATCTCATTTGTCATGGGATATTTTCCCTTCCGGTATTGAAGCTCAGATTAATGGTTCCTGCTATCACAAGTTGGGAGGAATAACTAGCAAGCAAGAAAAGGCAAGAGTTGAGTGTTAACCCACCATGTCAGGAGTGTACACCCGGGAATCATCTTACAGATAACTTAGACTGAGGACATCTAGATTATGAGAAGAAAAGTGTCTCCTAGAAGAACGCGTGTGTGTGTAACAAAGTTGAATCAGAAGAAACCCTGCCAGAAGTGTTGTGTCTGAGACTGTTATCTTGCTGTATACTTGGAAAATCAAAGTTGGACTATGTGAGTAAAGAAAACCGTGTACCTTCAGTTTGAAAACTATCTCTTTGTCTGTTGACTCTTTTTCTTAACAATGAGCAACCATTTGCTTGAAAAGAGGTACTGGCGTCACGTGACAACACCATTAAAACTAATCACCATTGTTTACATCTGTCTGTTCTTTAATCATTGCACGCAGCCAAGTTGGGCCACGATAAGCCATTGTTGAGCCCCGTGGTCTCACCCGCAGTGGCTAGCCTTTGCCTTGACGCAGTGTTTACTGCTGCAGTCTTAGGAAATCTTTCAGCAGTTCATCTTTGGGTGCCATCAGACCCTGTTCACCCTCTTTCCAATTGGTGTATAGTCTCTGGGTGTTGGACTTGGGGCAAAAACATCCATACATTGCGAGGAGCATTGAAGTCTTTACATCGGCAGCCTCTATGTCTTTTGGCCAGTTCACTATACCAGTAAGGTATCTGATGACTGGCAGGGTGTACATGTTGATGCCATGGATCTTATTTTTAGCCTTGAGCTGGCTCTTTAGGAGCTGTCTCAGCCTTTGGTGATACTTTGATCTTCCTTGCTTCTTCATCATGGTTCCCATGAGATTGTGGGATACCAAGGTAATTGTAGTTGGTTTGTATGTCTGCTATGTGCCCCACTGGTAATTACTCCCCTTAACAACCTTGCCTCTCTTTACTACATCTGGACAAACTTCTCTAGTCTGAATGACATCCCAATGTCTTCACTGTAAATCCATGTCAGGTGGATCAGTGAGTTGATGTCTCATTCGCTTTTAGCATACAGCTTGATTTTATCCATGTAGAGAAGGTGGCTGATAGTAGTTTCACTCTTGAATGTGTATCCATATCCAGTCTTTGTGATTATTTGGTTGAGGGGGTTCAGGCCTATGCAGAACAGCAACAAGGACAATGTATCACCTTCATATCATGCTTAATGTCACTTGTGCTAGCTATTTTGAGTTGACATTCAGTGTTGTCTCCCACAGCCTCACTGAGTTTTTAAGGTAGGTCCTTGGTGTCCTGTTGACTTTATACAGCACCAGGCTTTCACGGATCCACGTTTGTGGCATTGAGTCATAGGCCTTCTTGTAGTCAATCGAGGCTGGATTGAGGTTGGTCTGACTGGACCTTGAGTGTTCGGCAACTGTTCTATGAGCAACTAGTGTTTTATTCCTCTGGTGTTGTCCCCAAAGCCCTACTGAGCTGTACTCATGTACTGACACCTGTTGTTCTGTAGCATGGAAGCTATGATGCTTGATATTGAAATTGTTCAGGAATGGATCGAGGAACATGACAAAGGCGTCAACTTGGCTTTGAAACTCCGCAGATCTCATGTTTTGGTACCAGATACCCAGGACATAATGACCAAATAACAGCTCCATAGATAAAGCAGTCTAATAACTAGAGATGAGCGAGCATACTCGATAAGGCAAACTACTCGATCGCGTATTGCCTTATGCGAGTACCTGCCCGCTCGTCTCTAAAGATTCGGGTGCCGGCAGGGGGCGGGGAGCCGCGGGGGAGAGCGGGGAGGAACAGAGGGGAGATCTCTCTCCCTCCCCCCCCCCCCCCACTCCCCCCTGCTCACCACTGCAACTCACCTGTCACCCGAATCTTTAGAGACGAGCGGGCAGATACTCGAATAACGCACTACTCACTCAAGCAGTTTGCCTTATGGAGTATGCTCACTCATCTCTACTAATACCCATAACCATGTCTATATAGAACTGTTATCCAATGCAGATTAAAGGGGTTGTCTAGTTGTAAACTCTCGATGGTCCATCTGTAGGATAGGTAATCAGTAGTAGATTGGTGGAAATCTGCCACTTGGGACCTCTGTTTATCAGCTGTTCACTGGGCCAGTGCAATTGTGCTTTACAGCTTCATTCAAATGCAGTGGCAAGGTTTGGTATTAAAGCCAAAGTTCCCACTGAAGTTAATGGAAACTTTGACTGTAATACCAAGCTGGGCCACTGCAGTGGGAACAATGCTGTCTGCTTCTTGCAAAAATCATCTTATCTCATGACCTCAGCAGCGCAGTGATCAGCTGGGATCCTGAGTAACAGACCCCCACTAATCTACTATTGATAACCTATAATAAAGATAGGCCATCAAATAGTTTATCTATATAACTTTATCCGTTTAGTTGGGGCGACTCTCGGACACTTTATGGATCAGCCCTCTCCATGTGGTTCGTTTTGTACGGCTTCTTTCAGTTCAATCATTTGCATGTTGGTGTCGGCTTTGATAGTAGCACGTTCTTAGGTGTCCAGGTCTTCTTTTGGCTCTGACTACTCCAAGCATCATCCATGTTTCTAATGAATTAGCTCACATTATGTGGCTGAAGTATGAGAGTCTCTGTTTCTTAATTTTCTCCTCCAATGAAAACTTTGGTTTGATATGGTCTTGGACTGTTTTGTTCGTGATCTTGGCAGCCAAAGGAATTCGTAAGAGTTTCCTCCAGCATCAAAGTTCAAAGGCATCAATCTTCCTCCGGTTCATTTTCTTCAGTGTCTAACTTACGAGGCCGTAAGTTGTGATTGGGAAGATGATTACAGTGACTATCCGGCATTTCGTTGCAATGCTTACGTCTTGCTTTTCCAGACCTTATCCATATTTAAGATTGTGCTGTGACCTGGTGCGATTCGTCATTTTACTTTGGGTCCTGATTCTCCATTGAGGTTGATTTTCGATCAACCAATAGTTTGCAACTATCTAACCCATTTAAAGGGGTTGTCCCGAGGCAGCAAGTGGGTCTATACACTTCTGCATGGCCATAATAATGCACTTTGTAATGTACATTGTGCATTAATTATGAGCCATACAGAAGTTATAAAAAGTTTTATACTTACCTGCTCCGTTGCTGGCGTCCTCGTCTCCATGGTGCCGACTAATTTTCGCCCTCCGATGGCCAAATTAGCCACGCTTGCGCAGTCCGGGTCTTCTCCTCTTCTCTATGGGGCTCCGTGTAGCTCCGTGTAGCTCCGCCCCGTCACGTGCCGATTCCAGCCAATCAGGAGGCTGGAATCGGCAATGGACCGCACAGAAGCCCTGCGGTCCATGAAGACAGAGGATCCCGGCGGCCATCTTCAGCAGGTGAGTATGAAGACGCCGGACCGCCGGGATTCAGGTAAGCGCTGTGCGGGTGGTTTTTTTAACCCCTGCATCGGGGTTGTCTCGCGCCGAACGGGGGGGGGGGTTTAAAAAAAAAAAAACCCGTTTCGGCGCGGGACAACCCCTTTAAGGCTGGTGGTGGTCACTTGCTTCACGGATCAGACCATCCCTGTCACCCCCTTAGCAGGCCATTTATACCATCTATGTTCCTATCCTTTCTTTTCCCTGTTGGGACATGGTGATATTTTCTCAAAGTATGACATAATAATGTATTTAAGAAGGTATTAGATTTCATCTAAGCAGGGACAAACATGATTTAGTAGTACCGTGATCACGCAATTACTTTTTGTATGTTGGCAGAATGTTTTATACAAATTGGAAACAGCATCGTATATGCCAGCTCCTTGGGGGCGGCCTTGATATTCTCCCCCCCCCCCCCCCCCCTTCAACTAAAATTTAAAGCCAAACAGAATAGAGCGCAGATGGATTTGCCAAATCCAGTGGATGAAGAGACGTACTTTTTTTTCTTGAAGACCACTTGACAAGGTCTCCACCCTCGCTGGAAACATGTTTTTTCTTTAGGTCTCGCAGTTTTATTATACGTTCTTAGATTCTTTTTTGAAGCAAGTCGTCTTGAAGTACTATAAAAGCGGATTTAAACTTGGTGACAGCCACTTTCATACTTGAAGCGCGTGACAAACTCAGCATCAAATTGTTTATTTTGTCTTTGATTCGGGTAACTATGGGGACTCGGTGAGATGAGGTCTCATTATATTTCCAGGTGGCACAAGGAAATATTTTTTTCTGTATCTTACCAAAAATGACACACAATAATAGTTATCAGAACTTTGCGATTATCTTTATGATTTCTTTCATCAGAAGTTCTGCGATGAAAATAGGTTGCAATGGTATTGCAACAGGCGGGTGGTACTCTAGAGCGGCGGTGACAGATCCCTTTTTTGGCAACAAATCAACTTTACCAACGAAATGCTGGTTAGGTTTTTCACTCCATAGAAGGGAGCAAATAGTTAATTTTTCATCAACATCATACGTGTAGCGGTCACAATATAAAACTTTTGAGTACACTGACTCGGACTCGATCCAGCCTTTTACCTGCCCACTTTAGCTGCACACAACAGATGAATAACAAAACCATTAACATGCTTCTCTCTGTCTTTATAGCCGGGGTATTAGACCTCATAAAGTCCCAGTGTGTACACTGTTATTGAGGCCGAGCCTCACTTACGTGTCATTCTGGCGAGTGCAGCTTCCCCCATTGGCCCACATCATCATGATCCACCACCCCCTCTACTCTGGGACAATAATGCTACTCAATCCTTTGATCTTAAGCCTTCAACCCTCTACCACTTAGGCCCTTTGTAGCTCACCATCATTGCCCTCAGTCATCAGGGCCTTTTGATTCACTAGCTTCATCCTGGTCATCAAGGCTTTTTTTTTACTGATGCCTGTGCTGCTCCTTAGCTTGGGGATACAGCTGTACCCACAATTTTGTACTAATTTCAGTTAACCATGGCCTCCGAGCCATTCTCCAGTCTACATACAAGGCCAAACCATGTCAGCAGTCTCCTTATGTCACTGTGTCACAGAGTCTCTGCTACACCACAAAGACTGCTGCAGAACCCATCCCAGTATGGCACCTAAAGTTCTCCTGTTGGCCCTTTACCTGCCATGGTACTTGGCTCGCATATGGGTGCCTTTACATGAATCTAGCAAGCGTTGCACTAACCCAGAGCTCAACTGGTCTTTGATCTCCCCACTTGGCCAGGTCCCAAACTGGAGGGGGTAATACTGAAACTCCCCCATGCAATCATGAGTCCAGGGGCTCAATGCAATGGGTGCAAGGTTTTGGACCTCCTTCTTCACCATAGTCATGCTTTATATACAACACCTCCAAAACTAGCCTTAGTGCATATATCACAGTACCCTCTATCATGTGCAATAGCATCATCACTCGTGCAAATATAAAGTCAACCAAAGTGCATGAATAAGAGCCTCAGCCATAGCATATACAGTGGGGGGGGAAAGTATTTATTCAGATACCAATTGTACAAGTTCTCCCACTTAAAAAGATGAGAGAGGTCTGTAATTGACATCATAGGTAGACCTCAACTATGAGAGACAACATGAGAAAACACATCCAGAAAATCACATTATCTGATTTTTAACGAATTTATTTGCAAATTATGGTGGAAAATAAGTATTTGGTCAATAACAATCGTTCATCTCAATACTTTGTTATATATCCTTTATTGGCAATGACAGAGGTCAAACGTTTTCTGTAAGTCCTCACAAGGTTGGCACACACTGTTGCTGGTATGTTGGCCCATTCCTCCATGCAGATCTCCTCAAGAGCAGTGATGTTTTGGGGCTGTCGCTGGGCAACACGGCCTTTCAACTCCCTCCAAAGGTTTTCTATAGGGTTGAGATCTGGAGACTGGCTAGGCCACTCCAGGACCTTGAAATGCTTCTTACGAAGCCACTCCTTTGTTGCCCTGGCGGTGTGCTTGGGATCATTGTCATGCTGAAAGACCCAGCCACGTTTCATCTTCAGTGCCCTTGCTGATGGAAGGAGGTTTGCACTCAAAATCTCACGAAACATGGCCCCATTCATTCTTTAATGTATACGGATCAGTGGTCCTGGTAACAGCCCTATGATGTTACCACCCCCATGCTTCACAGTAGGTATGGTGTTCTTTGGATGTAACTCAGCATTCTTTCTCCCCCAAACACGACGAGTTGTGTTTCTGCCAAACAGTTCTACTTTGGTTTCATCTGACCATATGACATTCTCCCAATACTCTTCTGGATCACCCAAATGCATTCTAGCCAACTTCAGTCGGCCCCGGACATGTACTGGCTTAAGCAGAAGGACATGTTTGGCACTGCAGGATCTGAGTCCCTGGCGGTGTAGAGCGTTACTGATGGTAGCCTTTGTTACATTGGTCCCAGCTTTGCAGGTCATTCACTAGGTTCCCCCGTGTGGTTCTGGGATTTTTGCTCACCATTCTTGTGATCATTTTGACCCCACGGGGTGAGATCTTGCGTGGAGCCCCAGATCGAGGGAGATTATCAGTGGTCTTGTATCTCTTCCATTTTCTTAATATTGCTCCCACAGTTGATTTCTTCACACCAAGCTGCTTGCCTATTGCAGATTCAGTCTTCCCAGTCTGGTGCAGGGCTACAATTTTGTTTCTGGCGTCCTTCGACAGCTCTTTGGTCTTCACCATAGTGGAGTTTGGAGTGTGACTGCTTGAGGTTGTGGACAGGTGTCTTTTATACTGATAACAAGTTCAAACAGGTGCCATTACTACAGGTAATGAGTGGAGGACTGAGGAGCCTCTTAAGGAAGAAGTTGCAGGTCTGTGAGACCCAGAAATCCTGCTTGGTTGTAGGTGACCAAATACTTATTTTCCCCCATAATCTGCAAATAAATTCATTAAAAATCAGACAATGTGATTTTCTGGATGTGTTTTCTCATGTTGTCTCTCATAGTTGAGGTCTAGCTATGATGTCAATTACAGACCTCTCTCATCTTTTTAAGTGGGAGAACTTGTACAATTAGTATCTGACCATATACTTTTTCCCCCCACTGTATATACGTGAGCTTCAGTACTTGGATATGAGCATTAAGGGTTATCCAATTTATAGCTGTTTTCAACCAGACGCAGACAGCTCTGTACATTGAAGTGGCCCAGGCTGGTAGTGCAAGCTCAGTCCTATTCACTTTAATAGTACTTAGCATGCAGTACCAACCAGGGCAACTGTGTAATGTACCATTTACAAGTTGGGCTACCCCTTTAAGTGTAGTGCTTGAATTACAGTCCATCTGCAGTGCATTTGTAAGTACCAACTGTACTGCATATATATATAAATATTAGAGATGAGCGAGCACCAAAATGCTCGGGTGCTCGTTACTCGAGTCGAACTTTTCGCGATGCTCAAGGGTCCGTTTGGAGTAACGAACCCCATTAAAGTCAATGGGCGACTCGAGCATTTTTGTATATCGCCGATGCTCGCTAAGGTTTTCATTTGTGAAAATCTGGGAAATTCAAGAAAGTGATGGGAACGACACAGAAACGGATAGGGCAGGCAAGGGGCTACATGTTGGGCTGCATCTCAAGTTCCCAGGTCCCACTATTAAGCCACAATAGCGGCAAGAGTGCCCCCCCCTCCCAACAATTTTTACTTCTGAAAAACCCTCATTAGCAATGCATACCTTAGCTAAGCACCACACTACCTCCAACAAAGCACAATCACTGCCTGCATGACACTCCGCTGCCACTTCTCCTGGGTTACATGCTGCCCAACCCCCCCGCACGACCCAGTGTCCACAGCGCACACCAAACTGTCCCTGTGCAGCCTTCAGCTGCCCTCATGCCACGCCACCCTCATGTCTATTTATAAGTGCGTCTGCCATGAGGAGGAACCGGAGGCACACACTGCAGAGGGTTGGCAGGCACAGTGCAGCCAGAAAAAATTATGCGCAAGGCTGGGTATTAATGAGCAACTACTACCCCCAGCAGACACGCAGTAAACTGAAGACGGTCAAAGGCAGTCCAAATATAGTATTTTTTTCCAATTTTTGGGAAAATGCCCACTGCCTATATAGCCTGTATATGGATTTCCCTGTTGGAGGATGACTGTGGTTATTGAAAGCACAACGCAGCCAGAAAAAATTATGCGCAAGGCTGCAGTAACACCTAGCTGGGTATTAATGAGCGACTACTACCCCCAGCAGACACGCAGTAAACTGAACACGGTCACAGGCAGCCCAAAGATTTTTTTTTTCCAATTTTTTTGAAAAAGCCCACTGCCTATATAGCCAGTATACCTCTTTCCCTGTACCACTGTCCCTGCCTCACCAGTACTGCCCCTATACTCAGTAAAATGACTGCAGACTGAGGACGCTGTAGTCTGCACGCCCGATATACAAAAAAAAATAAATTTGCAAGAAGGACTGTTGGGGTTCTTGAAGACGAATATAACAGCCTAACAGTCTCCCTATAGCAGCTACAGCAAGATAGCACTTTCCCTGATCTCTCTCAGTGTGCATCTGTGGCGAGCCGTGGCCGGCCCCAGTTTATATACTTGGGTGTCACCTGATCTCCCAAGCCACTCACTGCAGGGGGGTGGTATAGGGCTGGAACTTCACAGGAGAAAGTTGTAATGCCTTCCCTGTGTTTCTATTGGCCAGAAAACGGCGCAAAATTTTCTGGGAAGAAAATGGAAGTGACTCGAACACCGCGTACCCTAATACTCGAACGAGCATCAAGCTCGGACGAGTACGCTCGCTCATCTCTAATAAAAATATATATATACTCGGTTGGATACATAAAAGTACCAACTGTAGTGTACATATAATAATATCAGCAGTCGTGGCTCTGCCTAAGTGCATATATAAGAGTGCCGGTTGGAGTACATTTGTAATAGTACTAATGATAGAGTTCATATAATATCTGCTATGATTCATTATTTTCCGTCATGCTCTTTCCTGATCCTTTCTTTAGCGCAATTTTCTCCTCACATCACAGAAAAGCCTGTGCTTTTATCTACTAGACTTCTCAAACCTCTTTGGTTTTTGATGGAAACAAAGAATGAAGCATCTGTCATTTCAGAGCTGATCAGGGAAAAATTTACCTATAGGCACAGAGCCTAAAGGGGACCTTAGGAGAAGGCATTTGCTTAAAGGGGTATTCTGGTCTATTTTAATGTGTGACCTATCCTTGGATAGGTCATCAGTAGTTAATGGACAAGGGTCTGCCACTCCGGACCCCAGTCCATCAGCTCATCGTCTGGCCAGCTGCACTCTCCAGTGGGCTGGACAGAGCCATCAATGGTCAGAGGAAGCAGGGGGAGCACCGCCTTCACTCCCATTGAAATCATTTGGAGCGCTGCACTGCTTCCTGCTCTTCTCATGGTCAGGATGTTGCGTCCTGCCCTGAGCAGGAAGTATAGGAACAGTGCGGTGCTCCCACTGATTTCAGTGAGAGTGAAGCCATGCTCCACCGCTGCTTCTTCTGACCACTGATGACCATGCAGAATGCAGTGGGCCAGATGATCTGCGGATAGACAGGGGTCCTGAGTAACTCGGGCCAGAAAACTTGCATTCGTCCATGTGTAGGTAGCCTTAGACCATTGTGTAATAAGATTAGGGCACACTGAACCAGCTGGTTCTCTACTCATAGACTAACTCCTTCTGATAATGGCACTATGGGAGGTTAGTATTGAAACCAGTTCCCATATATCTTTACCCTTGTACCTTACAATACTACTTGGCAAATAGCAATGAAAGGTAGCTCTCTCATAAAAGCCTAGCATTGGATATATTAGATGTTTATGATTCAGGTGATTCATGTTTGCCATCTGTTAATTTGCAATTTGTGAACATGTACCTTATACACTTAATTTGCGTTAATCAGCGACACTTCGGGAGAATGAAAGAGACTTGTAATTTACAACGAAAACTGATGTTTAGTTTTCTTTTGGTCTAACATGCCTATTTAGTCAGTGTAGCAGATGTCTACAAGATCTTCTCTTATGTTTCCTAATTATGATAGAATTTATCTGCTATATCTTAGCTCTGAGCTGAAACTGAATGTATTGTCAGAAAAACACCCATTGCTTAAAGGTTTTTATGCAAAATATATATTTTTTTTAGGTTTTATTCCCAAATTATCAGTCACACCTTCTATATTTATAAATAATCTTGAAATCCTGCAGTTTTCACATGGGTCACTGAGCCTAATAATAGTCTAACACCTCCCCTTCTGTAGAGAAAACGTTTCAATAGTCGTCCCGTTATCATCACAGGCAGAAAGGGTTACAATGAAGGTAAAACTGCCGTAGAAACCGATAAATACCTTGCTATCGCATTGCAGGTGCCGATGGGTGACTTGGGGAACAGCTCCCCCCCCCCCCCCCACCCCACCAACCCCCACCCCCGGCATCTGCTTACATGCTGCAGTTTCTATTGGTTGTAGCTTGTAAGGTATTAAATTGCCAAGGTTGGAGGTTTCCCATCTCCTGGCTGTTAGTAGTCAAGCCACCACCTTAAAAAGAAGTATGTGCCGGTTTAAAGCCCATTAGTGAGGTCAGCGAAAAGGCGTATTGCGGTCTCTAACGGGTTAAAAAAAAAATCTGTCATCATAAAATAAAAACAGATCAGAAAAAAATGAATATAGGTTACATATATGTTGTCTGTGTTCCTTTCCCTCCACTTCGCAATTTTCTTCTCTCTATTTGCTTTTCATATGTTGGTCCCAGGGGCGTAACTATAGTGGGTGCAGGGGATGCAGTTGCACCCGGGCCCAGGAGCTTTGGGGGGCCCATAAGGCCTCTCTTCTCCATATAGGGAGCCCAATACCATTAATAAAATATTAGAATTAGGGGCCCTGCTACAGGTTTTGCATCGGGGCCCTGGACCTTTAAGTTACACCTCTGGTTGGTCCAGAGTATATGCCGGTAGTTACATACGGAGCAGCGGCATGATAAGGTTCACGGAAGTTGGATAAAACACTCTGCCTACTACTTAGTCTTTATTAGTAATCATGGCTACCATTGTGCAAGCCCCCTCTCCTACATGTGCCAGACCACCCCTTCCTAGAGCTTGATGTGGCATACCACCACTTGGCCAGCTTTCTTCTGACTACTTTCTTCTATGTGCTGGAGCAGTTTAAGCCAATAACCCGAATTTCCAATAAGTTATGTCCAAGAGCCCTGAAGGCTACGATGCTGCACTGCACATTGGGAGCACGGCATGAGGACAACGTGTTTACCGCTAGAGGCATGCTGTGTACCCCTGGTGTTTACGGCTAGAGGCATGCTGTGTACCCCTGGTGTATACATAACTCTGAGAACCTAGATACTTGGACACATATTTGTGCCAGACCATTCTTTCCCTAGCTCTCATATGGATTGCACCACTTTAACTCTATATGACATATTGCACCAGTCTACCAGCTCTAATGTGTCCCAGGTCACTTCCCAACATTCCCTGTGTCAAACACTACTTTACCAGTCCTAATATATTCCAGACCACTCTTTCTGTATGAGCGTGGATGTCCCATGTGACTCCCTGCTCGTTTACAGCATGTGCCAGACACTCTTACACCATCGCTCTTATATGCTAGACAACATATTAACCAAGTTTGCTGTTTCCGACATCAGATGCCAGTCAGTTTTAAGAGGTTTGTAGTTTGCAGTTTTAAGAGATGGAGTTATTCAGGGACAAAAAAAACCTTTATAAACTTGTTCAGCCTAATGTAAAAAAAATGGCCAAAGCATGGGCCAAAGTGAGCTACTGATTGGCTGCTGTGGTCACATGTTTGAAGTGTCAGTGACATCATTGAGGCTTGCTGCAGCCAGAAGGGGAGAGCAGTGTAAAACTAGGCAAAGACGGAGCGGCGGAAGATCAAGTGAGGTAAGTAGGGTTTTACTTTTTTGCAGCAGGCTGAGCAAGTTTGAAGAATTTCCTTGCCCGAAGATAATCCCTTTAAGATACGCAACATCCCTCAGACTTTGACTTACTTCGGTCCTATAGTGTTGCGTAGTGATTGGCCGGGCAATAAAATCTGTTTTGTTTTTTTTTTGCTAAATCGGATCAGATCATACTGATCGATTTTTAGAAAAAATCACCAAAATATTGGCTCTGCTGTAAGCAAAATGGGCAGGTGTGTTGGCTTAGTTCTAGGTTTGAATCTGACCTTGATGAGGGACTCAACCACTGATCGCCAGTACCACCTCCACTGTTGTACAAGGAGGCCAAATTAGAGAAGCTGACTTTTTGCTTGCCTTGATTTTAGTACTGGTTCACAATTATTTTTTTAGATCGGATCAGTCACCCCTGATACGATTATTTTAATAATCGCTCAACAACTACTTCTGTACTTGAAAGTTAAAGTCACCATCATGCTGCACAGGCGTTAATCTGGCCATAAATCCCAAAGAGCATTTTAATGAGCCACCAAGGAATTGTTCCTTTACATAATAACTAGTGAAATATGAAAGCAATTATCTGGAACCATCCCCTAATATATTGAAATCTGTAGTGTTCTTTCTGCTGCTAAATGATTATACACTATGGGCCACATTTATTAGGACAGATGTATTATACTCCTACCGTGCCACCAGAGCCTTGACCTCCGAGTTATTGGTACAGGTCCGGATGACGTCACAATGTGAAGCCCAGACCATGTGATGTGCAGGGTAATTTAGTGCTAGACACTAAGGGATTAACATCTCCCTCTGGTTCCAGCACTGATAAGATGGAAGGCCTGTCTTTCAGCCCAATCACCTTATCAGTTTTATTTGTATGGGTATTTGAACCAGCTTCTGGACTCAGTTTTTCTCCTGCAGCAGGGTCATCCTTTTCTAGGCGGGTGCTCCATTTGAGTGGCTCGTCTAGTTTGGGCACTTCAGTTTATACCTTGTCACCATTATTACACTTCCTTGTTGTTGTAGTCCATTCTCATTTCCTATGTTTGACTATAGATATCCCACTAATCCATGCTGTAGTCTGACCCTGTGCTTAGCTCCAGAATTAATCATTGTTGGTTGCACCAACAAGTCTAATCAAACTTGACAGTGCTGGAGTAAGATGCACCTAATTTACTGAGGAGTGCATGCCTTGTAATAAATTCAATACCCCCTTTGCCTCTCTATAAGGCTCCAAAAGTGGAAAGTGTCACGTCAAACTGAAAAAAGTAGGAAAAAAAAGATGCCCAAAAACTGTTTCAAGTGCCCTAATAAATTCCCCTTATGAGTAAATGACCAATTTTCTTAGATGTATTACTGTATAGTCTAAAGAGACAACAAGCAGTGGATTGCATAGGTTCTTCTTACAGAAGCCGAAATGTATGATGGAATTTTCCCATTTATATGGTATATCAAAGGTTCAGTATATGACATTTCACATATAATATCTGATTTCATTGGCCTGTTAAAATGTTTGTCATTGAAAAACATCCAAAAAGTATTTTATCCTAAGCAAACGTGAATCAAACCACCTGCCACAGTTATTGCATCTGTTACGAACTTGGCAGAGATGGCAAAACCCAGATTCCAGCCATCTGTTGAGTCGGGAACAACTGGACTATGCACCAGCAGTGAGTGGAAAGAGTGATAAGTATATGCAGCCAGACATGACTCGAGCCTGTTATCTTTGGCATGCTCCATTCTCGGTCACTTAATGTTAAAATGTTTGGATCAAACCTGTTTAATTTCTTGTTGGCTGTTATTCTACCTAGTGATATTACCCTCAAATGCCTCAAAGGTGCAGAACTCAATAAAGGCCTGGCTGCACATATTACTATGAAGCATTGCCAGTCAGTAAGTCATAGTACACAGTATAATCCCATAGGCAGGAGTTACATTACTAATGTATAGGTGTGGCATGTTATAAACACAATGTGCTGAAGAAATACTAACTAGCCGTAATATCAAAACCACCTAACTAGTGGCTGGATGGCAAATTTTAGCCTGTCGAGCACACAAGATTGGGCAAGGAGTACTGACCCACCCTTAGGATATGTTCACACACGGTGGATTTGCTGCAGATATTTCTACTGTGGAAAATCCACTACATATGAACCTTACGGTACCACTGGTGTGGATTTTGATTGGGATCTACAGCAGACTTCAGCCCTTCAACTGAAAGGGTCAATTATATTGTGGATCCATGTCAAAAACTGCATCAAAATTGGCACCATATGCTGTGGATTTTGACTCGGATTTTGGTATTGATCCACACAAAAATCCGCACCCTTACGGTAGAAACACACAGTATGGTTGGCCACAACCAGACAATCCAGTGCCACACAAATTACAGGCAAAGTTGTGTGGCTATCGTCCACTGCAGGATGGCATGTTCATCCAGCCCCACATATTCCTTCCACCCTTAAATGGTTTAACCTGTAACCTCTATTACACATAAATGCAGCACCAGACCCCCTGTGTGGCTCCACTTGGTAATTGGGCCAATTGTGTGACCCCCACCTGTGTGGCCCCAGAATGTTAGTTCATGGTGGAGATTACTTTTATATACATATACAAACATTAGGTGTCTAATGAGCGTTATATTATATAGCATAGCTTCTTCATTCTTCCCAACAGTATAAGACAACTAGCGTGTGTGTATATTAACCCTTTAATGACACGGCCTATTTTGGCGTTGAGGACCAAGCGATTTTTTGGTATTTTTCCATCTCCATTTTTCAAAAGCCATAACTTTTTTATTTTTCCGTGGACGCGGCCGTGTAAGGGCTTGTTTTTTGCGTGGCGAGCTGTAGTTTTTATCGGTGCCACTTTTGGGTACATAGACTATATTGTAAAACTTTTATTATTTTTTTTATGATAACGGAGAGGAAATGCATCGATTCTGCCATAGATTTTTTTTTTTTTTTTACAGCGTTAATCATGTAGCATAAATGACACACTACATTTTTCTGCGGGTCGGTATGGTTACAGCGATAGCAAAATTGTTATAATTTTTTCAGGTTTTTACACTTTCTTGCAATAAAACCCCCTTTTTTTGGAAATCTTTTTTTTTTCTCTATAGCTGCATTCAAAGTCCTGTAACGTTTTTATTTTTCTATATACAGAGCTCTATAAGGGCTTAATTTTTGCGAGACGAGCTGTAGTTTTTATTGGTACCATTTTGGGGAATGTACGGCATTTTTGATCACTTTTATTGCATTTTTTTGGAGGCAAAATGCTAAAAATTACCATTTTGCCTCTGTTTTTTAGCATTTTTTTTTACACTTTTTGTCGTACGAAATAAAAAGCATGTTCAACTTTTTGTACACGTCGTTACGGACGCGTCAATACCCAATATGTGGGGTTTACATTTTTTTCCCCCTTTTTTAATGTTAATATTAGAAAAAGCATAAAAAAGGGGTTTTTTTACATTTTTTTTACATTTTTCTTTTTTTTACACTTTTCTTTTTTCTTTTTTTTTACACAATTTGAGTCCCTCTGAGGGACTTGCAGCACTGTGCCTATGATCGCTGTCATAAGGCATGGCAGAGCTACTGCTCTGCCATGCCTTATCGCTTATACAGCGAGCATAGGCATAGGCAATACAGGACGCCACTGTCTGGCGTCCTGTTGCCATGGTGACAGGCCAGGCTCTCGCCATGACATCGCGAGTTCCGGCCGGAGACACAGAGGGAGCGCGCTCCCTCTGTGAACTTTTTCCCTGCCGCGATCTACTTAGATCGTGGCAGGCAAGGGGTTAACAGCGGGGGGGGGCAGCTGGCTCCCGGCTGCGGGATAGCGTGGGATCATATGTGATCCCACGCTATCTCCAGGACGTAAGTTTACGTCCTGTTGCGGGAAGTACCAGGCTGCCAGGACGTAAACTTACGCCCTGCAGCGGGAAGGGGTTAATGGAGTTAATCACCACTAGTGTTGCTCATGTAGTGGCCCAGAACACCATCCTGGTCCCCTCCATAAATGTCATACATGTTTTGCCCTATGTAGATGCACTGTGCAAAGCTTGTCCTGTCATATCCAGTGTGTGTGTGTTGCATAGCTGCAGATCCGTCTTGCCTGCTACAGAGTGCTGACATAGAGCCACATGGAAGCACCTTCAGCTTCCATGTAGGTGAAGATGGAGAAAGAGGAGCGACATCCAGTAGCGTTTGGAGTGTGGATGTGAAGGAGTGAGTCCCGTCATAAGAGAGAGAAAAGGATAAATGGGTCAGCACTTCCCAACAGAACTATACAGGTGCACGTTAAACCATAAAAACGGCAACAGCACTTATAATATCTTTACTATCAGAGGTATACATACCTATAATCAATACTCTAACCACATTAAATAATGCAGGGTTCTTGGTATATGATTTGATCAAATTACATTGGCCCATCTACCAACTTACTTCCCCCCCCCCCCATCCCATTTATTGGCATTGCCTATCCTAGGGGTGTCGAAGCTGGCCAGCAATTCTACTCTGGCCTTGGCTACATCATATTCCTCCAGGACCAGAGCCTGGTAAGTGCCACCGTGACAGGTCAGCACTTATCCCTCCCAGCTCTTCACGTTAGCCAGGTGCCCAGGGTCCCCCCTCTGGGGTGTTGCACTCGCTCTGATAGACTAGGTGATAAAATCGTCCTAATTTTCACCAAATCGTATTGGGTAAGTCCAAACCAATTTTTATCACAAATCACCAAAAAAAATATCAGCTTCATGCCTGGAGCAGAAGAAACAGGTGTGTTGGCTTGGTGCTGCCAGAGTTCAAGGTTCAAATCTGAACTAGATGGGGATTCGAGGCTTGGACCTCACCACTGCAAGGCAGCAATGCTAACCATTGGGCCACCTCCACTGTTGGAGACCAAATTAGAGAACACGATTTTTACTCCTATTGATTTTAATGAACCTTGGGCATCCGTGACTCAGTTGCTGGTTCACCGGTTGTCCATTTTTGGACCGCTTTCAGTTGGCACTAGCTATTGCATTCTGGGAACACCACATACAACCTGCCCTTTTGGAGATGCTCTGACCTAGTCATCTAGCCATCACAATTTGGCCCTTTAAAAACTGACTGTTAACATTCTACAATATATCCCACCCCTATAACCAGGCCTTTGTACTTCGGGGATATATGAACAATTAGGGCTCCACAGCAACATAATGCCATCGTTGTCCAGCCATGGTAGTTGTCGCATCAGAATAATTGCAGCCCAAGGAATATGTTTCATGTACTTCTAAGGCCAGTATCATTATATGCCCATAATATGGACAAGTCTTGCGCTCCGACCCCAGGTCTAGCGACCCAAACTCAGACCATCATAGATCCCTATGATGTTTGAGTTAGGGGTTAGTAGGCTTGCAGTAGGCCCGGGACACTTGACCGTTTTAGGGGCGCATAAATCATTTTCTCGAATGGACATGATGTGAATAGACTGTAATATTAATGAGATATTTATGCGAGTGCCATGCAATATCTTTTGTGGTCCCATTGAGAACAATGGGCAAGGCATTCTGCGGGAACACCCAAAGATAGAACATGCTGCCACCTTCTTCTTCGCAGAATCACTCAGGGAAATAAGTCCATTCAAAAGTATGGAGTTCATATTAGCACGAGCTTTATGCATCTCGCAACGCACAAAACTCGAGCCAGATTCTCGCCCATGTGAATAAGCCGTTTTTACACCCGCACCGGGGGGTTGGTTTTCCTGCTCCATTATGGGAGCAGGAAAGGGGAATCCCCGGGCTGACAGATCCATCTTATGATGAAATTGATCAGCGTCGAACGGACCTCGTTGACTATAATAGGGTCCATTTGGTTTCCACTCAGCGGTTCGGCATTCTACCGGAAGAAAAAGTGCTGCATGCAGCGCTATTAATGCCGATATTTTGTGCTGAATCTGCGACGGATCCTCCAAATGGAAGTTCCAGTATAGATGTGAACCCTGCCATACAGTTTAACCCTTTCCAATCCACTGTCTGACGCCTAAAGACATTCTGATTGAAGGCTGTACAGCTCCGATGTGAGAAGGCATTCTTACTGTATATTACTGGCCGCTCTGTTGTCAGGGGGCCTCTCCAGCATGTCCCATACCGCAGTACTGGCTCTAGCCAGCAGATGGCGCTACTGCATAATGGCAGAAAAAGAAAATCCCCTAGGAAACTTTGAATCCAAAATTGGATTGCAAAGGGTTAAAGGGGGTGGTGGTTAGTAGTAAGTAAATAATTCTAAACATTTTTCTCCCCTGTAAGCTTGTTCATATGTGAATACTGCTGATACTACTTACCTTTTAGAAGTTTCTGCTTATTTTTGTTGCCTTGTATCAGGCTGGGTAATGATTTGGACTAGTGCCTGCCTCCTGTGTTTCATTAGTTGGAACTATAAGCTTAACACTATAGAGAAGTGTAATAGTGTTTAACTTCCAAGCCTAAGATCCAAATGAATATTCATTGTCATATATGGACTGGTCACCGCTATAATTCTGCATAAATTACAATATTGCCTGATTTTCCTTTCAGGGTACCATCTTTCTGCCTGGAAACAGAGTAGTGGAGCATCCATGTAACGAGGAAAGTCCTGGGAAATTCTTATTCGAAGTGGTTCCAGGTAAGAAAAAAAATCCTTACTCTCTTATTGATATTCTAGATTACTTAAATGACTCAATCCATGCTGCCTTGCATGGTAGGAAAGGTGTCACTAGGACCACTGCCATCGATTTCATTGGGATTTATGTACGCCTTTCTCTGGAGCTACATGAGTGGATAGGACTTGTAACGATGACTATGTAAGGCTGCTTCCAAATTTGGGTTGGAACCTTTGTTTGGAGATTCCATCACAGATCTGGCACAAGATGTTGGAAGAAAGAGTCCTGCATGGAGGACTTTTTTGTCCGGTGAAATGCTGGACAGCTAAGCGGAAACCATACGGGCCCCATTCTAGTCAATGGGGTCCATTTTGGGCTATTTGTTTCCATCGTAAGACGGATCCATTCGACCAGGGGATTCCCCTTTCCTACTCCCATAACGGAGCAGGAGAACGGAACCCCCAACGCAGATGTGAAAGCAGCCTAAGTCACCTAAATAGCCCTGATGAGCCGATGAAACAGGTCTACAGAGTGACTTCCAGCATTGACTTGTGTAATGGGAGCATCGAATTGCAGGGATTTGGAGCCATTCTAGAATTAGGCTTCATGACTTACAGGCTGCGGATGGTGAAACACGGGGTTTGTTCCTTTGGGGGCGATAATAAGGTGTTTTAATAGATGTTAAGTATCTAGGACTCCTCTTGGCACTTCTTCCTTGTACAGCTAATGGGACACACTTACTAGACCTCGAATGATTGCATTACCACTAATAAGCCGAACAGTAATATTGATCGCAGCGTTGTTTATGCTATTAGCTAATAAGCGTAATGTGTTTATAGTGGGATTTTAATTGTACGTTTGATGTGATATAAGAGGCTCTTCACAGTTACGGTAGATAGTATTGACGCTTACCTCCCACCATTTAGGACGGGCAAGCTCAGATTTATACACTGGCATTGTATCGTTAGAATAGAAGGAGTATAAGATAGGAAGTACATCTTCCTTTATCAGACCCGCCTTCACACGAGCGTATTTGCGAACACGAAGTGGGCACGCGCATCCGCCATAATTAGAACCCATTGATGTCAATGGGTTTGTTCACATGCAAACCGCAGCATGCTCTATTTTCCTGCATATTTGCCTACCAAAAGTCCCCATAGAAGGCAAAGGGGATGCGCAAATGTGTACGCAATATGCTAAGAGATGCGAAAAATAACACATCTTGAACTCATTAGACTAATTATAGCTGGAAGCATCAGTACATACTAATTACTTGTATGTGCAATCGCCATGATCACGTGCGCAAAAGTAAACAACATGGTATTGTTTTTAACCTATATCAGTGTCGTGGCTCGCCGGTTGGAAGGGGACTGGGTTGACATTATGGCGTCAGCCCTTGCCTATGTTCCCTTCTCATCGGCACATGCTCTGTCATTCTAGTGCTGGGCACCGATAAGAGCATTTCACTATGTGTGATTAGGTTGATTGGTTGGTTAAGGGGCAGATCAGCCCAGTCAGCCAATCACCATTCGTCTGTACACATTTATTCCAGCCCCTCCTCTCAGAGGGCGATGGTTATTCTTTCACTCTGGTCTGATCAGGTCTGACTCCTGTTTAAAGGTGTTTCTGGTCTCGTCGGTGACACCTAGTCCGGCCTTGCGCCTCAGTTAAAGATAAGTCTGCCTGTTGTTTTACTGGAGTGCTGCCATATCTTGATTCCTACATTTGTTGTTGTATATATCTTTGTGCCATCTAATGTTTGCCACTATTTCCTGTTGCCATCTAGAGAAAGTCAAAGTTGCCTTTTGTTCCTGACAGGGTCGCCCTCATCAGGGTGATTGCTCTGCCTATAGGTAGGAATTTCTGAATCTGAGAGGTTAGGGTCAGTTTCCCTTTGTTTCTAGCATTTGTTGTTTATTTTCACCTTTTGGGCCATTATATTTGCATGCAGATAGGTTGCTGTGGTTCTGCCCTGCACAGACGTAGCAACCAGATTCATCATTAGGGCGCAGGCTGCAATGGGAGAGAAACTGACGCACCGCTCGTAGAGTACACCAGTATGAAAAAATCTCTGACAATTTTTTATTCTCTTGTCAACTGTGAATGAACAAAACATAAAGAAACGCTGTACATTTGCCATCCACTTAGGAAGCCTACTTAGATAATACTGGGGACAATCACAGTGGCGGGTATCCCCTGAACAGTACAGGAAGCACAGTAAAATGCGCTAAAACACGCTAGATAGCAGAAAGTCAGACTATTGCAAGCATTTTTGTGCTTATGCCCATGAAGCCACCCTTAGTCTGGCCCAGAAGGGATCTTGATGTATAGAGGGCTGCTTTCACATCTACTTTGGAACCCCCATCTGGAGGTTCCATCGCAGATCCAGCACAAAAAAACGGAAGAAAATTCCAGCATGCAGGACTTTTTTCTCCAGTAAAAAGCCGAACAGCTGGGTGGAAACCAAATGGACCGCATTATAGTCATTGGGGTCCATTCGGCACTCTTCTTTACCGGATCCATTCAGCCATGGGGTTCCCCTTTCCTACTCCCATAATGGAGAAAGAACACGGAACCCCCGATGCAGATATGAAAGCAGACAGAACACCTTCCTTAAGAGTTAAATTACAATATTTACCAAAATGTGTTGGGTTGTCATTAGAGATGAGCGAGTATACTCACTAAGGCACATTACTCGAGCGAGTAGTGCCTTAGCCGAGTATCTCCCCGCTCATCGGGGGCTGGCGACGGTGACAGGTGTGTTGCGGCGGGGAGCAGGGGAGAGAGGGAGAGAGAGATGTTCCCTCTGTTCCTCCCCGCTCTTCCCCGCCGCCCCCCGCCGGCCCCCGAATCTTTAGAGGCGAGCGGGAGATACTTGGCTAAGGCACTACTCGCTCATCTCTAGTTGTCATCCTAAAGTGTTACATGAAGGGTTCGCTTCATGTCTTCCTCTTAGCAAACTTCCATTTTTGTATTTTCTTGGGTTTAAAATGAATTTCGGTGAAAACATTACAAGTTTTATCGCTGGAAGTCGGATACTAAACAGTCAATTTTCTTGTTTCCTAACCTTGTGGGCAGCTGGAAATGTTTTTTCTTTGCCCATGATGCATGCAAATAATTTGGAGAATGTATGTAGGAGAGTCTTATTGAGTCTGTAGCCTTGAAATAGGGATGAGACGTGTGATGAATCGAAATGATCTGCTGAAACACAACTCCGAGGAAATTCTGGCTTCTTCTCATGTTCCAGATTCTTCTGTGAGAAATAGATTGAACACGTATTCCTTCATATAATAATTGCAGAGGAAAACAATCAGCCGCACCGTTTGCAGGCCGTCGTTTGGAGGCAACGCTCATTGGCAGGGTAGAAGAAGGAATCTGCTTTAATAATCTAAGTTTCCGTAAATCTGGCCTCCGCAGTCTGTGAACTTTTAACTGTTCCGAGTAATGCGTTTTGACCTTTGGTACAATCATAATTTCCAATTCATAAACTCATGGGAAAGCGGAACATGTGTTATCCTGCAACTCAGTTCTGCAATGGAGTCTGAAAAAAAAAGCTAATTGTAATAAAAAGCGGAAAAAAAGGCATCAATGAAAAATGATTTTCTCTGCAATTCCAGTTTAGAATTGTATTCACATACAGTAATTACTTTCTTCTTGTTTACTGCATATGGCACTTATACCTTCTTCATTGCTGTACACAGAACGTATCTCGTGTTCCAAGTTTGGGTCACAATTAGAGATGAGCGAACACCAAAATGTTCGGGTGTTCGTTATTCGTAACGAACTTCCCGTGATGCTCGAGGGTTCGTTTCGAACAACGAACCCCATTGAAGTCAATGGGCGACCGGAACATTTTTGTATTTCGCCGATGCTCGCTAAGGTTTTCATGTGTGAAAATCTGGGCAATTCAGGAAAGTGATGGGAATGACACAGTGACGGATAGGGCAGGCGAGGGGCTACATGGTGGGCTGCATCTCAAGTTCACAGGTCCCACTATTAAGCCACAATAGCGGCAAGAGTGCCCCCCCCCCCCCACTGTCAGCATAAAGATCGTCCTCCTCTGGCACAGCTGTAACAGCTGTAGCAGAGAAGAACGATGTTTGCCCATTGAATTCAATGGAACCGGCAATACAGCCGACTCCACTGAATGCAATGGGCTGCCGGCGATCGCAGGATGAATGGTCGGAAAGGGGTTAAATATATAACCCCTTTCCTGCAATTCATCCAGAAATGTGTTACACTAAAAATATATACCGGCGTATAAGGCGACGGGGCGTATAAGACGACCCCCCAACTGTCACCTTATACGCCGGTAATACAGTGGAGCAAAGAATAAAAAGCATTACTTACGTTTTTAGATGATCTGCGGCGCTCCTGCAGGCTGTCACTCCCTCCTGGTCCACGGCAGACAAGCTTTCTCCACGAAAGACTTTAAATCCCTGCCTCCAGAAGCACATGTGCCTTCAGCCAATCACAGCCAATGACAATGATGTCATTGAATGGCTGTGATTGGCTGTGTTTCTGGAGGCGGGGATTTCAAGGCTTGAAATCCCCGCCTCCAGAAACACAGCCAATCACAGCCATTCAATGACATCATTGTCATTGGCTGTGATTGGCTGAAGGCACATGTGCTTCTGGAGGCAGGGATTTAAAGTCTTTCGTGGAGAAAGCTTGTCTGCCGTGGACCAGGAGGGAGTGACAGCCTGCAGGAGCGCCGCAGATCATCTAAAAACGTAAGTAATGCTTTTTATTCTTTGCTCCACTGTATTACCGGCATATAAGGTGACAGTTGGGGGGTCGTCTTATACGCCCCGTCGCCTTATACGCCGGTATATATTTTTAGTGTAACACATTTCTGGATGAATTGCAGGAAAGGGGTTATATATTTAACCCCTTTCCGACCATTCATCCTGCGATCGCCGGCAGCCCATTGCATTCAGTGGAGTCGGCTGTATTGCCGGTTCCATTGAATTCAATGGGCAAACATCGTTCTTCTCTGCTACAGCTGTTACAGCTGTGCCAGAGAAGAAGGATTTGTCTTCTATATGTTCTCAATGGGGTCAGCGCTGCTGCCGCTGGCCCCATTGAGCGCATATAGAATGCATCCATAGCGAGCAGCGGGAGGGGCAGATTTCAATACTCGGGTGACACCTTATCTCCCCAGCCACTCACAGCAGGGGGGTGGTATAGGGCTTAAACGTTGCAGGGGGAAGTTGTAATGCCTTCCCTGTCTTTATATTGGCCAAAAAAAAGCGCTAACGTCTCAGGGAAGAAAGTTTAATTTACCAGAACACCGCATGGTGTTCGTTACGAATAACGAACATCCCGAACACCCTAATATTCGCACGAATAGCAAGCTCGGACGAACGCGTTCGCTCATCTCTAGTCACAATTAGAGATGAGCGAGCATACTCGCTAAGGGCAATTACTCGAGCGAGCATTGTCCTTAGCGAGTACCTGCCCGCTCGGAAGAAAAGATTCGGCTGCCGGCGGCGGGCGGGGAGCGGCGGGGAAGAGCGGGGAGGAACGGAGGGGAGATCTCTCTCTCTCTCCCTCTCTCCCCCCTGCTTACTCCCGCAACTCACCTCTCACCCGCGCCGGCAGCCGAATCTTTTCTTCCGAGTGGGCAGATACTCGCTAAGGGCAATGCTCGCTCGAGTAATTGTCGTTAGCGAGTATGCTCGCTCATCTCTAGTCACAATAGAACGTTCCCATCTCCAAGCTTACTAATCCTAAGGCCCATTTAGACACAACGGTTTTCTGTTGTATAAGTGAACTGTTAGATGAAATATGAGTAGTAGAATATCCTAATGCGCTGCCACTTTAAATGGTTGCTTCCCTTTTTAATGTTATTTTAAGCACTTTTTGTAAATGCATTAATCTTTATTGCTATTGAGTTTTTCTAGATAGTAAAAGCTTCATACCACTTTTATGTGTTGTTATTCTTAATGAACTTCTTATATTTAGCTATTCATTCTTTTATTAAGATTTCTGGATTTTCTGTTGAGTAGGACCTTATATGCACGGCTAGATGAGCGTTATTGGCTATTGCAGATGAGATGCCGTCCTTCGGTGTGCAGGTTTCAGGCATCCGGCTATAGTGCGATTATTGTGATGTGACAGCATGTAGTGCGCGAGCGTTCCAGCTCCGGCATTGACCCGCGCTACTCTTGGCTTCGTATTGAGTGCTGCGCATGCGCAGGACTTATTTCCAAGCCGTATATGCGCAGTCTTGCCTATAGGGGTGATGTTGGTGTCTCTTCCAGGTGCTTGTGCCATCAATACAGGATCACCATCTTTGATACGGATGTTCGGCATTATGATGGCATTTGTTGCATTATATAAGGTTGATTGTGTAGTGCAGCAGATACCATAGCATGATTTTCCAGAATTTTTGAGGATGCAAAATGATTTTTCAGGCTTTTTGAGGATGCTTGAAATATAAGCCCTACTCCAAAATTAAGCCCTGCTAACAGTTAATTAAAAAAGTCAATTTAAATAGTGTCCAGGCAGCTATACATGTAAAAAAGTTAAACCTTTTTGAACAAAAATTAATATAAGACACTGTCTTATTTTCGGGGAAACGCGGTATTAGGCAGGCAGGAGATTCTGACCAAGGGGGAGACTCTATAGTGAGCAAATTGAGCTTTATCAGCAAATCTACATTAAGCTAGTCAGTCTGACATTGCTTTTGTGGCAATTACCGATCTAGCAAAGACTGATCTTTGTTTATTGCTCCATATGGACCTATAGGATCCATGTTATTGATTGGAGATTCTTCCTTTCTCTCTTTCTCCATTTACCCATAGTGGCATTTCTGGAATGTCTGCAATCCCATATTATTGACTGCTTATCCGCCGTGGCATCTAAATATTGCCGTTACTGGAGAAGCATACCTTTATATGAGTGACTGTGCAAGGGGTTAACGGTTCCTGAGGAACTACAGTATCGGTAGAGAAACGCGTCGAACCAATCCAAATAGAATAGATATCTGTCCAAACAGAATCCATATCAATTGAACATATATTTACCTTTTCATTCATTCTTGCTTCCATATGGGAAGCTGAGATGGTAGTCTACCTATGCAAAACTACCTAGACTGCTCATACCTGTATGAATTTCTGGCAGCCGGGCATTTATGCTATATACCTGACTGCCATATAGATACGACCTTTTTTAGGTGCGTTCCTTTGTGATTGTAGGGTCCGCATAGTGTTCTTGTAGCCCACTGGTTTTAAATATTAACTAATAAAGAATTAATTTTAGATATATGTCTATCCTGTGAAGGGCTTTTGTGGGCTTTTACCATTGAGAGACAGCTGAGCACAGTCCTTGGCTGTTTATATCAGTGTCATAGACTTTAGATGGAGCAACCTATTGAGCCTATGCCCATGTCATATTTTTGCATAAAACTCAGACCTTTATGGACTGCGACCTAAAAGTGGGGACTACTGTATATTTGATGCTTCTGTTCTTTTGCGGCACGATATGAGAGTTCCTGTAACGTCTCTGACATCTGTAGAAACCATCAAGGACGTTGCAGCCAATGTAATAACTACAAAGTGTTTATTCTGGTGATGAGAAGAGGTATTATAAAGTAATACAACATGGAGTCTCTAATGGAGGAACCCATCAGCCAAAGAGGAGTGCAAAAGGCAGAAGGGGAAACCATCAAGGTTTTTGGTAGAGCAGTTCAGAATCCTGATCAACACACACCTCCTTTAATAATGAATATATAGAGCAATGCTAAAGAATATACTGAAGACTGGGATGATAGGGGCGAGAGTCAATAGGAGTTTATTAAAGGTGGCATTCAAAATGTGCAAAATTCCCAAGGCTTTAATGCTAAGGGGAACCAAGAAGGCTGAAAATTTTATTACTCTGGCTCATAAAAGTTTTATGATGTGTTAAAGTCTAACTCCACTGAAGTAACTGCTTATAAAAAGTTTGATTAGTATTACATATGCTTGTGGAATCAGTAAAATATGTTATAAATGCTGAAAGTTCCTCTGATCCCAGGTTGCCAATTCACGGCAGCTGCTATTCTCATAGAATTCAAAGGAGTAGAGGCTACCAGAACCTTCCCCACGGCGATCAACTAATAATGGGGGACAGAAGTTTGAAATGAGTTGTCCGGAATCCATAAGAGACTATCCTTTAAAAATTTGTATAGTAGCAGTAGCACTAACAACATCAGAACAACATCTCATGTATATATGAGGAATACCACCATTTATGGTCATTATGTTACGGCACTCTGCCCCCCGAGCGCCAAGTGGGATGCCCTGATCTTCCCGCACCCCACTGTCCCTGCCTACTTGCCTCGGCCCTGGCTAACCCCAGGCGGACAACTGGACGGCGGTCCCTGCACTGGCTAGGGACCTGGCGGCTGACAAGCAGGAAACTACCTAATGGGGGGAACAGAGTGCCGACAGAGGAGGCAGATGAATCAGACCAACAAAACTGACAAGGCTGGAGATGGAACTCACAGGCAAACTGGCCGAGTGCTGGATAGCAACTAGTGCTGACTGGGCCAGACTAGATTAGAGGCAAACAGAACCAACAAAAACAGACTGAGTGAAAGGGGACCAGAGGGAGCTGACCGACAACTAGGGACTGGCTGAGGAGAACCGCAGACAGACTGGCTAGGTGCATGCAGAACCAATAACTGGCAATGAGCTCACTTCACTGCCAGTCTTTTAACCACAAGGTTCCGCCCAGGGGCGGAGAGTGGGAGGAGGCAACTCCACCCACTGCTGTATAAGAAGCACAGAGGAGTGCGGGCGGCACCCTACGGGCGGGCACGCCCACGCCGCCGCCCACTGGCCAACCCAAGCTGCTGGGATGACCTCGACACAGGGCTCCAGGCGGCTGGAGCCGACGCCGGAGCGACGCGCGCAGACCGCGGGACCCCATGCCGCACTGTATGGTAACAATTATAGGACCCGTATACGGGATTTTTTACCAGTTTTCCCTTCTGGAGGTTCCATTACTAGTTCTCAGTCTTCCCTGTTATGATATCTCTATATACTGCTCACATAGAGCAGGATATATTTTTCTCTACTTCTCTACCCCTCTTGAACACACCTTTATAGATAACAGAAACATGGAGGACATTGTACAGCATTACAGAGCAGTGGACATGTGATTTCAGTAGATGTGAGACAGTGATCACTTAATAATAGCTGTCACCAAGTCTCTGTATGAGTCCCTTTGCTTCTGTGTCCCCTTCCATTCCCATAGACTTCTAAGGACACCACGAGGCAACACCAACCCCCTTCCTGTTTTTGATTTCGTTATTTCAGTTACTAGAGATGGACTTCATATGACAAAAGGCAGTGAATAGTAAATTAGAAGGAAGGGAGACCCCTAGTGGCCAGCACTTTTGAGGGATTTTTCGGCATAAAAACATCATTTTAAGTAAAGGAAGTGTTTGCATTTTTAGTAATTATCACACTGGGTATCACATGAGCACACATTCGTTAAAAATAAGTAACTAAGTAACCCCTTAGTGAAGGCCAATATGCCTTTTTTTTTTTTTTTTTTGACAAAAATACACTTATTAGGCTATATTTATTTTAAGTAAGTGTCCAAGAGCCTGAATGATGAGAACAGCAACAGGAAGAGGGGAAAGGACTATATATTTTTCTAATTACCCAGTAACTTTTCTCTCGTAAGACTTTAAAAAAGCTGCCACTATTTGAAGCAGGTGGGCGGTACCCGATGGCATGACGATGATGGATGGGGGCAGTTACATATTTTTTTTAATCAAAAGTAACTTTACTGAACAAAAGCATAATAAACATTATTCCTCTCCATAGCCGGGGCTTAAAGGGATTTTCCAGGGAGAACACCACCGATGAACCACCCCCAGACCACGGCCAATCAACTATTGATGACTTACTCTGTCACTCGGGACCCCAAGCGACCAGCCAAATGTGCACCCGCCGACAGCACCCAAACACACAGGGGCCGGAGCAGAAGCAGCGAAAGCCCCCGCTCCGACCCCCGCGCAGCGGCCGGCCCCCGCAACCGCAAACGCAGCTCCCACTGAAATCAACCCGAGCCGCGCCTGCAGCCACAAGCGCCGACCACCAGACAGAGGCCAGAGCAGAGACCCCCGCCACCCCCGCTCCGACCCCCGCGCACCCGCGGTGCCGCCAGCGGGCGCACAACCAGCCGACCAGTTGGGGGCGCGAACAACAGACCACAGCCGATCAACTATTGATGACCCATCCTGAGGACAGGTCATCAACAGCACTCTCCCTGGAAAACCCCCCTTTTTTTTTTTTTTTTTTAAATCAACTTTTTTATTGACATTTTGAATTTTATAACAAACAACGACATGCTATAAGAGTAAAAGACAACGTCTCCAGTAGTAAATAGAAATCATGAATAAGCAAAAAAATAAAATAAAATAGTTCCTTGAGATACCAAATGCTCAATTTTAGTGCAGAGACAAAAAGGTCAACGATATTAATAACCATTGGAAAGGGAGATCCACATCCGGGGTCGGCCCCAGACGGGATATCTCCGGGTCCAATCCAACATCCAAGAACATAAACAAAAAGGGGGGGGGGGGGGACAGATACAATAGGGAGCTCACTACGAAGGATAGGGTCGGGAGGGGAGAGTTAGGGTGGGGGGGGGTAGGGAACAGTAGGGGGGTCGTCTCGTGCCACCCCGGTCGCCGTCTCTCACGCAGTCCGTTTCCAGCGAGACAGAGCATAAACATACTGAAGAGACCCGGTAAAACCCGGGGGTCCTCCTCCAATCGTGAGGGCCGAGCTTTGGGGGGGTGATGTAATAAAATGATGTGATAGTGACAGTGTTGCTAAGATAATAGTAAAGATATTAATAATAATAATAATGTTAAAAATAATAAAAGATAATAAAAATCTTGATAAAAATCTTGATAAGGGGGATCAAAAGTCCAGATACCAGAACGACATGCGGAAGGGTGGGGGAACTGGTGCCGTCTCACGAGGTCCCGGGGGCCTCCCGGGCTTGGCCTATATCCCTCCTGATGGCTCGCCAAGGGCTCCACGTCTCCAAGAATTTCTCGTGGGAACTATTGGCATAACTGCTCAGCTCCTCTAAGCTGGCCAGGAGGTCAACCCTCTCTTTCCATTTGGTCAAGGAGGGAGGATCCTTCCTGAGCCAGAGAAGAGGGATGAAGGACTTAGCAACATCTATCAAGAGTGCTATCAGTTTGTTCCTCTGCGGGTGGAAGGTAGTGGACGGTCTCCACAGAAAAACCACCTCAGGGGAAAGGACCAGCCCCGGTGCTAGCCTACACAGCACGCACCCAACCTCCTTCCAGAAGGGAGCCAACACCGGACAGTCCCACCATAGATGTAGATAGGAGCCGGGCCCAGAGTCACACCTCCAGCAAGTTCCCTTAGATGTAAGTTTGTGGTCCAACAGCCACTGGGGAGTTCTGTACCATCTAGACAACAGCTTATAGTGTGATTCCTGCGAAGTGACACATGGGGAGGCGCCAAATGAATTGCTGAGGATAACCCTCTTATCACCCTCTGACAGAGAAATCTTGAGCTCCTTCTCCCAGGATGTGATGAACGCGGGTTTATAGTTTCGTGGGGGAGATACAAATTGCTTACGGATGACAGCGAGTTTCCTCTTAACTTTGTTTTGATCTTTAAGAGAGTTCTCAAAATTAGTCAGGGGTCTGGTTGACCTATGCATAGTTAGAAACTTCCTGAAGATATGCTCTATATGCATTGACACGAGAAAAGGAAGCTTATGCCCGGGCACCAGGGCCTCCAGAATCTCCGAGGGGGGCAGGTGAGCCCGCGTTTGTAAGTCTGCTAGTATTCTATCAGAGAGGGTCCGCCAGCCACTTACGGAGCAAAGGTCTAGTTGAAGTCCCATTACCACATGTAGAGCATTTAAAGGAATGAGAGGCGAGGGCGGAGGTGCTAGTTCATCTCCCAGCCTAAGCCAGGTCTCCATGACCCCTCTTAAGAGGGGGCCACCTCTCCCTCGTCCCCGTAGAATCTGCTTCGGAAACCATAAATCTCCCAGAAGAGTGGGTCCATGAGATAGTAGAGCAAGATCCTGTACCATATGATCCTTGATTGGGTACACCAGCTCCATCCAGAGACCAAGCTGGGTAGACAAGTATAAGTCCCTGGGATTAGGCAGATCTATTCCCCCGTCCGTCCTTCTCTTCTCTAGCAAACTGTAAGCCAGTCTCGCCCTTCTGCCCCTCCAGACATAGTTCAGGATTATTGAGCGTAATGACTTAAAGAAAGAGTTAGGTATATGGATCGGGAGGAGACGTATCCTATATAAGAGAATTGGCATGACGTAGGAATGAAGAATATTCCTTCTCCCTAGCCATGACAGAAAAGGAAAGTCGTATGAGCGCAACAGATTCTTTATCCTAGGCAGGAGGGGAGCGAAATTAGCCGAGAATAAATCCTCTACTTTCTTAGTTAATCTAATGCCCAGGAATTCAATGTCTGCTGTAGCCCAAGTGAAGGGTGAGTTTGACTGCAATGCCCGTCTCCGGCTAGCTGAGATCGAAATGCCCAGGACCTGTGATTTTGAATAGTTTACTTTAAAATTAGATAAGGAACCGAACTCCTCCAACAGCGTAGTGAGACGAGGCAGGCCTTCCTCTGGATTAGAAACCAAGAAGACAATGTCGTCTGCGTACGCGGCCAGGGAGAGGGTTTTCTGTCCTATTTTTAGCCCTCGGATGTTTGTATCCAGCCGCACTTTCTGCAAGAACGGCTCAAGGGCGAGAATAAATAGGGAGGGAGATAGGGGACATCCCTGACGCGTGCCATTACTGATGTTAAAGGAAGGTGATAGGATCTCGTTAATTTTTATTTTGGCATATGGTGAGGCGTAGAGAGAGAAAATGGCGGCAATGAAAGTGGGCGGTATTTTAAATTGGGAGAGCACTGTTTGTATGTAGAGCCAGTCGACCCGGTCAAAGGCTTTTTCGGCGTCAGAGCCTACCAAAGCCAGAGGGGTGTTAGAGATTTGTGCGTGATTTATAGCGTATAAGAGTCTGATTGAGTTATCTCTGCCCTCTCTTCCTCTGACGAAGCCAGCCTGCTCCTCCTTTATAAGGGATGGGATGTAGCTATCTAGTCTTTTTGCGAGAAGTTTGGCCCACATCTTCACGTCAAAGTTAATTAGAGAGATGGGCCTGTAGCTCCCGCAGGCTTCAGGGTCTTTATTCTCTTTGTGAATTAACGTAATGTGCGCTTCCTGCGCCTGTTTAGGCAGAGCGCCTCCTTGCATCAGGGAGTTAAACAATTCTGTTAAATGCGGAGTTAGGCATGATTTAAAGACTTTATAATAGGCGGCAGGAAGGCCATCAGGGCCAGGGCTTTTGCCCGAGGGGGACGAGGTCAGGATGTCTTCCACCTCCCGAGCGGAGACTGGCTTCGTCAGAGTCTCAATCGCCTCCTCGCTCAAGCAGGGGAGATCTAACTCGTCCAAAAAAGCCTGTATCCGGGTGAGAGCTGTCTGTCTCTCTTCCGGAGTGTAGGGGGGTCTAATGTTATACAATTGGGAGTAAAACGCTTGAAACTCCTCCGCTATATCCTTTGAGGAAGTAACGGTCCTACCCGTACCAGTTTTTAAGGAGCTAATGAAGTTCCTTTTTTGGGCTTTCTTGATAAGGGCTGAGGTCCACTTACTCCCTCTATTACCCTGTATGTATACAGTTTTTTGTAAATGCAGGTATTTTTTGTTGTATTTTTCATCAAAGTCTTTTTTCAGCTCCCTCCTGAGACTGGTAAGCTTATCTAAAGAGGCCTTGCATTGGGAGCTTTTCGCAGCTTGTTCTAGTTTGGTAATTTGCTGTAGCTTTTCATCTGTCTCTTTTTGGAGTTTTTTCTTAATTCTAGCGCTCAACGCGATTAACAAGCCTCTCATATAGGCCTTGTGAGCCTCCCATGTCATAGGCACTGAGACCTCAGAGGATTTATTCAAATGGAAGAATTCCTCCAAGCGGGTCCTGAGGTATTGCCTATCCTCTTCAGCGTCCAGGAGCGCTGGGTTCAATCTCCAGATCCATTCGCGGGGGGGGGGTATGGGTAAAGTCAATGCAGATGTGGAGTGGGGCGTGGTCGGAGACCAGGATGGAATCTATTTTAGCCCCCCTGAGTGAGCCCAACAGGGATGAATGGATAAGAAAATAGTCAAGGCGTTGGAAGGAATGGTGGACATGGGAATAAAAGGTAAAGTCTTTCGTAGCTGGGTTGAAATGTCTCCATGCATCCACCAAACCCAACTCCGAGAGACTGCGGTATAGGCGCCTCAGCTTAGTTTGAGACACGTGGGACTTTCCAGTCGACGCGTCTAGGATAGGGCTTAGAGTCAAGTTCAGATCACCTCCCAGGAGAATAGGGCCCTCTGCGAAATACTTCAGGGTCTCGAGCTGTCCTAGCAACCACGGCACCTGCCCCACATTGGGAGCGTACAGATTGGCGATTGTCACTTTTTGATTTTGAAGTTTACCTCTTAAAAAGAGGACTCTTCCCTCCTCGTCCGAATGTTGAGCCTCACACATAAAAGCTACCGAGTGGTGGAACAGAACAGAGACTCCCCTAACAGTGGATGTTGGATGCGTGCTGTGGTATGCCTGCCCAAACTGTTTCCCAGGGAGTGATAGCCGCCTATTTCCCCTGAAGTGGGTTTCCTGCAGAAAAGCAATTTTAGTTCCATACCTTCTCAGCAGCAGCGCTATGTGATGCCTCTTGGATGGGGAGTTCAGTCCCTTCACATTCCACGAGGTCCATTTCAGTGGGTCGCTCATGTCAAGACGGTCGCTGGCAGGCCTAGCTTCGGAATACGCGGGAGAAAAGGAGACGTTAATCTCAGATGGGAGGAATCAGAAACCCCTTCAATATGTAGGGGCGCTCACCCGGATGAATGAGACTGGTTGGTCAAGGGAGAGAGGTCTGGGACAGAAGACAACACTGGGGAGAGACTGGGCGGGTGAGGGGGAACACACTTAACAGAAACAAAATGGGTGAAAACTTTTGAATAGACCAAACAGAGAACGAATGGACGGACAAGTTAAGTTCCACTCTTTCCGTGAAGGGAGCTACAGGCTCTCACGGCTACTTGTCCGCCTAAATGTGAGAAAATGGGGGAAGGGAGGGGGGAAGGAAGATGTGAGGCGGGTTGGCCGGCCCTTATGGGTATAAAGACCGATCAACTATAGATAGCCTGAACCACAAGGGTCCAGCGGGGTCTTTTGAAAACAAACAGCCCCGAGGGAGGGTTGGGAAGACCCGTATCCCCTCCCGGGAAAGCTAAAGATTAGGTACACACCAAGCAAAAGGGGCTAATAAACAATTGTCACAACTAAACAAAAAGCATCATCATAATTTGATAATACAACACCGTATCATCGACGACAGGGTCAAGCGGGAGCCAAAACCCGAATGTCGGCTTGGCTTCGCACAGGCCCATTCAAAACCATGCGTAACAGTCCGTATGGGCCCAGCCTGTAAAAAAGGTACATATTAACATTATCAACCGAAGATTCAAGTGTCCTCGTTATTGCAGGGGTCTTTTGCTTTCTTGCGCTTCCCCCTCGGAGATTTAGCGCTGGAAGCAGGTTGCCAAGCATCCGGCGGCGGGAGTATTGGTAGGTCTGGGAACCCTGGAAGTGAGAGCCAACACGGCAGATCCAACGGGGGGATATCCAACAGGGGCCAGGCTTTATGCAGATCTTCTGGGGTACGGATGATAAGTCTGCGCCCTCCCACGGTAATCCCGAGCCCAAAAGGAAACAGCCAGGCATAACGCAGTTCTTTTGCCCTGAGGGCATCAAGCAGCGGGCGCAGGAGTCTCCTCTTGTACAGGGTGGAGGGAGCCAAGTCCTGAAAAAATTGCAGTGCGTGCTCACCATACTTTATCCCATTGTGCCTTCTCGCCGAGTTTAAAATGGCAAGGGTGTCTTGATGGGAGACCATTTTACAAATAATGTCTCTAGGTCGCTCGTTTACAGGAGGCGGGGGTCTGAGAGCCCTGTGAATGCGCTCAATCCCCATTTGAAGCGATTTCCCAGGACCCAGTAAAAGCTCAAAGATTTCAGCTCCTACCTTAAGGAGGGAGTCTGCCTCAAATGACTCGGGGAGCCCCTTTATTCTCACATTGCACCTCCTGCTACGGTTCTCCAGGTCTTCTTGGGCTATCATGGCGCGGTTTAGGTGCTCATGTTGGTCTTTCAACACCTGCGTCACCGCACGGGCATGAGCTGTAATGGCGGAGGAAGAGGCCTCTAAATCTTCCACCCTGCGCCCCAGATGCTTCACATCCTCTTTAATTTCGGCAAGATCAGAAATTAGAGGCTTCAGGGCGTTAGCGAGGAGCTGCTTCATAAAGCCTTTGGATATGACTTCGTTGTCCTCTTCTTCATCAGAAGAGGACTCCCCTCCCGTCTCCTTACTGATTCCTGGCGCTGCACCCTCGTGGGACGGCGCCAACTTGGCCGGCTGGCGCGGGGACCGCGAGTCCCGTTCCTTCAGGAACCGCTGCATCCCTACTTGGTTCTTCTGCGCCCGAGGGGTGCTCAGTTGATCCCCGCTCCTCTCCTTCATCGGTTTCGGCATCTTAGTTGTGTATAGCTGCTGGAGGGACCCCGCAGGACTACCTTGCAGACAGAGCGCTTGACTCAGGCAGCCATCGCGCTCGGAGGTCAGGCTCCGCCCCCTTACTTGCTTGGTGGGTTAGAGAATTTTGCAGTGGTGTTCTCCGTCTCTGCTCTGGGGGGCTTATTATATGGGTCTCTTACTCCCTCTTCTTCTCCCTATCATGCTGAGGAGCTTGAGGTGGGAGAGAGAAAGCAGAATGGCGGGTGGGGGGGGGGGGGAGGTTACGCATGAAAGAGGAACCGCAACAGTAGGGCCTTCAGGAGGCTTTCAGGGGTTCTGCTTGTCTTGATGAGCTGTGTGATTGAGTTCACAGCGATCTCTCGTACTCACTGCCGGTTCCTCCACCTCAGCCCCTCTCCAGGCTCTGGGCTGCCACTCGCCCCTGCGGTCTCCGTTTCGTCCAGGTCCGGGGTCTCTCCCCTCTGGTGCTGCTGCCTCCCCTCCTGCCTCTCCCTCCCCTGCAGGAGCGATCTAGCTGCCTCTGTCGCCTGGCCGGGTAGAGCCACAGGCTGGTGAGTGACTCAGTGGCCGGTTTCTGCCGCGATCCGGCCGCCGCCGCAACTTCCGGTCGGCCGGGGCCGGCAAATTTAGCCCGGGGATCCGCCTTGTGATGTAGGCCGCGGCGGTGAAAATGCCGCTAGGAGGCCCAGAGGGGTCTCTTTTTAAAGCTCTTAAGAGCGCGATGCCAGCGGTGCTATTTTTATCCCCGGATGGGGCCTCGTGTCGGCGGGATGTCCCTAAGAAGCGCTGCACACCCAGGAGCCTCCAAAATCGCCAATATGCCTTTTTACTGACCTCACTTATGGGCATTAAAGCTGCACATACATTTTTTTTAAGGCAGTGGTTTGGCTGATTACTGACAACCAGGCTCCTGCTCTAACCGCCAGATGCGGAAAAACCTCAGAACCTGGCAGTGTTACCTTTTACAATAGTAAATGCAGCATTAAAGCAGATAACACGGGGGGGGGTCTGTCTGTCACCCACCAGGAACTTGCAGTGCGATTGCAAGGTACCAATGGGTTCCCATGGCAGTTGGAGGCCTGACATGTCTGCCATGTAACTCAGCCTCCAGCAGAATCTAATAGGCTGCTGTCATAGGCTTAGTAGGATGCACTACTTAGGTAATGCAGTGTACTATCTAAGTGATCGAAAAATCACATCTTCAAGCCCCCTTCAGGGTCTAAAATAGTGTAACAAAAAGTTCAGTAAAGCTTAATTTAAGGGGTAAATATCCAGTTAAAAAAAATGCACATTTTTCCCTAAAAAAAACTATTTTAAATGGATAAAATACAAAAAAAATGAGAAAAAGTAGTAAAAAAAAATCTCTATAAACTTGGTATGGCAGTACTGATCCAGATAAGAAAGTTATCATGTTATTCTTATGGTACAGTGAACACCATAAAAAGAAAACCCCAAAACAATGGTGGAAATTCTGGACCTTTTTTCCATCTACTACCAAAAAAAAGTAAGAAAAGTTATACAACACATTATATGTACCCCAGAGTGGGGCCATTAAGAAGGGCAGCTTGCCCCCAAAAAAACAAGCCCTCCTACGACTATGTCAACGAGTTCTGGCTCTTGCAATGTGACGATGGAAATGGCTTGGTCCTTTAGGCACAACATGGGCGCGTCACTAAGGGGTTAATGAGATATATTTCCAACCAACGAAACAAACTACATCCAGACTGTATTTTATTGTGTCTGCTGCCGGTTTGATGAGTGAGTATGTCCTCTACTGTGGAACTAAATATTCAGCTCTTAGTGCCCTAACTAGCAGTTCTTAATAAATGGGCGAGCAGAACGTGGAACTGCTACAAATTGTCTTTTGCATATATTAGCATTCATTTCGTAAGACGCCGCCAGGAGCCGACGTACAGGCAGAGCAGAAGCGTACGGAGTTCTGTCTATAAATGCCACTTGGTTAACCCTTGCAGAAGGGAGCTTGATGTATGCTTCTCTCTATAAGCACACACTGTATCATTATGGAAATGCCGACTCTTTTAGTGAATATGCCCAAACTATGGAAGCGGCTCATATATAAGTCTTAGGCCCCCTTCACACAAGCGTATACCTATTTGTGCATGCCTGAGCGCAACTTTTTCGCATACTGTACAATCATCTTATCTTACTCTACTATTTGCGCCCACAAGGTTGGTTCATTTGCATGCAGCAAACAAAGACCCACCAATTTAAATGGCTAATTAGTCTAATGAGTTCCAGGTGTGTTCTTTTTCCTGCACAATTACGCATCTCCTAGCATATTGTGTGCACATTTGTGCATCCCCATTGACTTCTATGGGGAATTTGGATACAGAAATGCGCAGGAAAATAGAGCGGGCTGCATTTTTTGTTCACAACCGAAATTATCTAACAGAAAAAAACAACTTTGTTGGCTTTAGTAACCAATCACAGCGCAGCTTTGAATTTCTTATATTGCTTTCTAAAAATGAAAGCTGTGCTGTGATTGGCTGCTATGGGCAACACAGGCACATTTGTTGTAGACAGTTTTCATAAATTGCCCCATGTCTGAAGGATCATAGAATTATAGAATGATAGAGTTGGAAGGGACCTCCAGGGTCATCGGGTCCGACCCCCTACTCAGTGCAGGATCACTAAATCATCCCAGACAGATGTCTGTCCAGCCTTTCTTTGAACACTTCCATTGAAGGAGAACTCACCACCTCCCGTGGTAACCTGTTCCACTCATTGATCACCCTCACTGCCTAATATCTAATTTGTGTCTCCTCTCCTCCCTTTCAGTTTCATCCCATTGCTTCTAGTCTTTCCTTGTGCAGATAAGAATAGGGCTGATCCCTCTGCAGTGTAACAGCCCTTCAGATATTTGTAGACAGCTGTTAAGTCTCCTCTCAGTCTTCTTTTTTGCAAGCTAAACATTCCCAGATCCTTTACCCGTTCATCATAGGACATGATTTGCAGACGGCTCACCATCTTGGTAGCTCTTCTCTGAACTTCCTCAGTTTGTCTATGTCTTTTATAAAGTGGGGTGCCCAGAACTGGACACAGTATTCCAGATGAGGTCTGACTAAGAGTAGAGGGGATAATGACCTCACGTGATCTAGACTCTATGCTTCTCTTAATACATCCCAGAATTGTGTTCGCCTTTTTGGCTGCTGCATCACATTGTTGACTCATGTTCAGTCTATGATCTATTTGTATACCGAAGTCTTTTTCACATGTGCTGCTGCTTAGCCCAATTCTTCCCATTCTGTATGTGCTTTTTTTCATTTTTCTTGCCCAGATGTAGGACTTTGCATTTCTCCTTGTTATATACCATTCTGTAAGTCGCCACCCTCTATCAGAAGTCTACAAATGCTTCTTTTAACCTTAGAGTGGAACTCGAGAATTCCATTGACGTTTAGTTCTTCGACAGCTTGGCTACTCTACGTAGTAGCTCTGCTTCATTAGGGCACATCTATAATCAAGGAGTGATCAGTTCTCAGGAAGTAGGCACATATACAAGTCAGTGTTGGCAGATAGTTATAATCTAAGGTTTTTCTTCCTCTGATTTCCATGAGTCTGATAGAGGACTCTATTGTCTTTCTCCCATCTTGCCAGTACATTCGGATTCCCTAATAGCTCAACGGGAATCAGTGGGATATGCAGACCTCTAGGCACTATCTTATGCTGTACATTGTTTCCCATACTTTTAATTTCCCACCATGGCCGACTATGAACCTTGAGAAGTCTGGTGGGATTTTTAAGCGTAGATTGAAAAGATAGTCTGTGTGAGGATTTGCAGGATCGAATAGTGAAGACTACCAGCTCCTGAGAGAACATGGATCCCAAGGAAATTAAAACACAATGTTCAAATGTGGGACCTGCCCATTAGAGGCGTGACTTGAAGCTTCTGAGCCCCAATGCAAAACCTGTAACAGGGCCTCCAACCATAATGCTTTATTCATAGTACTGGGCCCCCTATATGGAGAAGAGAGGCCTTATAGGCCCCCTAAGGCTCCTGGGCCCGGGTGCAACTGCTTCCTTTGCATCCCCTATAGTAACTCCCAATGGGGAGGATAACATGCTATCGAGAAAGGAAGCAAGACAGATGCACAGGTGAAGACTGAAGGACTTAACAACACGTCTCACCTGCCTGCTTTATCAGTAAGATCTCACATGAGATGTCAATTGATTTGCTGACCTATGGGATAGATGCTGGGATGATATACTGTACTGCATCAGATGTATTGTTATTTGACATCCAGCAAGTGTTTGATAGGCTATTAAGCTGGACACTTCCACCGTTCCCAGAAGGTTTATGATCTAATCACCATATATTGTAAACGCCAAACTCTATTCATCTTTAGAGCTTTGCTGTTTTATATCCCTGTAGATGGAGATGAAAGGCATGAGTACTATGAATTTATTAATGCCATCTAACCATAAGGGTAGGCAAGACACTTCAAAATGTATCCAGCTAGTGAATTTCAATACAATGAGCAAGATTTGAAATGACTTCTACTGGAAATGGAGAGCAAGGTGTATTGATAAAAATGATGGTGAAGAACTTATGCCAGGTGAGATGGTGGCATACCTCCATTCCTATAGGAATGTTAGCAACGAAGACAGACCCTTCATCATTCAAGCTACGTTGTCCAACCAGCAACTTACGCATCATGTGTGACATAGTGAAGAGCCGTAACCTGTGTTGATCAATGCAAAGGGTGGGGCTAGCAGAAAAGTTTGGGGAAAGGTACCTGCCCTGTCTGAGAGATGAATCAGTCCCCACAAAAAGTGGCAAGTATTGATTGGCTAAGGAGTTTGATGGTGGAGTATATACTGGGTTATTTAAACTCAACTCAAGGCTGTCATCAAGGTGTATTGGATAACATAGTTAACAAATACAGATAGTTATATGGAACCATGAAAAGACTGAGGTCTTCTGATGAAATCCGATAGAGGAGTTATTTTGCTGTAAAACTAGGCATGCAGTTACATCTCAGGCAGATATGCAAATGATTAGCATTTTGGTGTAATTAGATTAACGGTTTTGCCACCTAACACTGTAAAAGTGGTTCCACTCTTGGCTTTCAGAGGCTCCTTGTGTGTAAGGACCTCTTCTTCCGCCTGTGTAGAGCTTGTTGACCACTAGACGCCTCTGTGATGCAATCAAAGAGATTTTACCCAGTTAACAGAGTTTGAGAGGGCACATTATTGGAACGTAGGAAGTTGGATAGTCGTTTTAACAAATTGCCAATAGAAGATGTATGGGGCGATATGGGATGCCAACTTGAACAGCCCATGAGTTTGCATAGAGGCTTAGTTACAGCAAATGTGGACTGTTATGCAGCAGGATACCATACGGAAACTGTATGCCTTCTTGCCTGCCCTCACATCTTGTATCCAAGCTAGAGGCAGCTCAACAGGGCACTAGATCCTCCATGCCCACCCGTATTACATCCTGTATCCAAGCTAGAGGCGGCCTAACACGGTACTAGAGCCTCCATGCCCACCAGTATCACATCTTGTATCCAAGCTAGAGGCAGCTCAACAGGGTACTAAATCCTCCATGCCCACCCGTATTACATCCTGTATCCAAGCTAGAGGCGGCCTAACACAGTACTAGAGCCTCCATGCCCATCCGTATTACATCTTGTATCCAAGCTAGAGGCAGCTCAACAGGGTAATAGAGCCTCCATGCTCAGCCATATCATATCTTGTATCCAAGCTGGAGGTGATACAACAGGGTAATAGAGCCTCCATGCTCAGCCATATTATATCTTGTATCCAAGCTAGAGGTGGACAACAGGGTACTAGAGCCTCCATGCCCAGCCGTATCATATCTTGTATCCAAGCTAGAGGCGGTACAACAGGGTACTAGAGCCTCCATGCCTGCCTGTATCACATCTTGTATCCAAGCTAGAGGCTGTACAACAGGGTACTAGAGCCTCCATGCCCACCCGTATCACATCTTATATCCAAGCTAGAGGCTGTACAACAGGGTACTAGAGCCTCCATGCCTGTCCATATCACATCTTGTATCCAAGCTAGAGGTGGTACAATAGGGTACTAGAGCCTCATGCCCGCCCGTATCACATCTAGTATCCAAGCTAGAGGCTGTACAACAGGGTACTAGAGCCCCCATGCCCACCTGTATCACAGTTTGTATCCAAGCTACAGGTGTACTAACACGGTACTAGAGCCTCCATGCCTGCCCGTATCACATCTTGTATCCAAGCTAGAAGATACAAGGTGTCAGTTTTCCCCAATAAATGACCCTTTTGCTCGGATATTGTAATCACTTATATGAACGTTACAATCACGGAGAAAAAGTTTCATTCAATCTCGACAATTCTTTCTTTCCAGAGGGGGGGGGATTTCTTTTTTGACAAAGTATATATGGTGACATTGTGTGTGTATGTTGTCAGAGCAGAAGAGCATTATGTATATATATGGGATCAAGTTTGGTTTCCCTAAATATGGCCTAAAGTGAAACCCAGAAAATATTTAGGTTGCGCAATTATCATTTGGTTACAGTGATAGTATGGTGTGCCATAAGTGAACTGTGCAGAGACATCGAACACTGTCAAGTCCAAGTATAATACAGTGGATCCTTCTAAGTGGGATATGTATAGTTTTACCATTGGTGAAAAAACATTAATGTGATTTTTTTTCTTCCCAAGAAAGGACAGCTAAAAACAGAATAAACTCCTAAACGGGATTTTTTCTCTTCTGACATTTCATCTGAAGCTACAATGCTCTTTAAAGAGAAATTAGAAAAGATAGCAACATTATAGAGAACTCCTAAATGAATCTTTCTTCCACAAAATGTTGAACTTGGTGCTCCCAGAAGGCATTTAATTGCTGTTTCCACCATGATGAATTCCATTCTTGTAACTCTTGACAGCCAGCAAAGACTCTTCATTAATCCTGCACCAGCCGAAGCCTCCAGAGCCTCGGTGGCCCCACCAGTTTCAATTAATTGTATTCTTAGTAGGCAGAAGTCAGTATACTGCGGCTCATGTCATACTTCCGGCGTACTGACAATGTTGTTACCTACCATATGGGCTTCATTGGAAAAGCAATTCTTAGTTATGTCAATGGTAATGCATCAAACACTGATAAAAAACGGAATTATCGTAATCGCATTGTTCAGCTTTATCATTTCTGTTCTTCTCCTTTGGGGATTATATACACAGCAATGCTCTGTGCACGGCATCTGCATGCACTCTGTGCCACCACATGGTCCCTCTGTGATGCTTGCACTATGACGGTGGGCGGATTTGCAATTCAGAGTGCCGTGGAACCGCATGCTGATTTTCTGACGTGGATTCAGCAAGGATTTGATACAGAATCTGCATTAGGAATTGACATGTCACCTACATGCATATGCAGAAAAAAAACACAAATAAGGAAGATGGAACAATACATCTGCAGCGCCAACTATTGGATCACAGTATTCCTTCAAATCAATGCTTGACCCTTTATACAGGTCTGTAGAGCAATGATTGGGAACTGGAAATCAAGCCAGAATCCATACACAGATAGCTGTTTCCGGGTTTTTGACCCTCATCAGACTGCAAAAAAACCCGAAACAGCTGTCTGTGTATGGATTTTGACTTGGTTTCCAATTCCCAATCATTGCTCTATAAACCTGTATAAAGGGTCAAGCATTTATTTAAAGGAATGCTGACATCCAATAGGTGGCGCTGCAGAGGTATTGTTCCAGCTTCCTTATTTGCATATTACCCAGGGGAGCATGGATGACCTTATAAGTCTCTTCACTCACCTTCTTGGTACTCTCTCCCTAAGCAGTAATGTTGCCCCTCCTGAAAAAAAATCCACGTCATACAGACAGCATTATATATTGCCATTCAAAGTAATGGGATTCAAATCTTCTGCGGATTTGATGCAGAATCTCCATGGATTCCACCTGAGATCCATGGAATAAAAGGCCCATGTGATCATACCCTAACATATCGTGATGGGGCACACGTAGGTACAGTAAGGATCCATAGAATCCTATCGGCAGCACATCCACAATGTAGCTAAGTACATAACTAGAGATGAGCGAACGCGTTCGTCCGAGCTTGATATTCGTGCGAATATTAGGGTGTTCGGGATGTTCGTTATTCGTAACGAACACCATGCGGTGTTCTGGTTAATTTAACTTTCTTCCCTGAGACGTTAGCGCTTTTTTTTGGCCAATATAAAGACAGGGAAGGCATTACAACTTCCCCCTGCAACGTTTAAGCCCTATACCACCCCCCTGCTGTGAGTGGCTGGGGAGATAAGGTGTCACCCGAGTATTGAAATCTGCCCCTCCCGCGGCTCGCTATGGATGCATTCTATATGCGCTCAATGGGGCCAGCGGCAGCAGCGCTGACCCCATTGAGAACATATAGAAGACAAATCCTTCTTCTCTGGCACAGCTGTAACAGCTGTAGCAGAGAAGAACGATGTTTGCCCATTGAATTCAATGGAGCGGCAATACAGCATGTTCCACTGAATGCAATGGGCTGCCGGCGATCGCAGGATGAATGGTCGGGAAGGGGTTAAATATATAACCCCTTTCCTGCAATTCATCCAGAAATGTGTTACACTAAAAATATATACCGGCGTATAAGGCGACGGGGCGTATAAGACGACCCCCCAACTGTCACCTTATACGCCGGTAATACAGTGGAGCAAAGAATAAAAATCATTACTTACGTTTTTAGATGATCTGCGGCGCTCCTGCAGGCTGTCACTCCCTCCTGGTCCACGGCAGAGTATTGCTTTCTCCACGAAAGACTTTAAATCCCTGCCTCCAGAAAGACACGTGCCTTCAGCCAATCACAGCCAATGACAATGATGTCATTGAATGGCTGTGATTGGCTGTGTTTCTGGAGGTGGGGATTTCAATGCTTGAAATCCCCGCCTCCAGAAACACAGCCAATCACAGCCATTCAATGACATCATTGTCATTGGCTGTGATTGGCTGAAGGCACGTGTCTTTCTGGAGGCAGGGATTTAAAGTCTTTCGTGGAGAAAGCAATACTCTGCCGTGGACCAGGAGGGAGTGACAGCCTGCAGGAGCGCCGCAGATCATCTAAAAACGTAAGTAATGATTTTTATTCTTTGCTCCACTGTATTGCCGGCGTATAAGGTGACAGTTGGGGGGTCGTCTTATACGCCCCGTCGCCTTATACGCCGGTATATATTTTTAGTGTAACACATTTCTGGATGAATTGCAGGAAAGGGGTTATATATTTAACCCCTTTCCGACCATTCATCCTGCGATCGCCGGCAGCCCATTGCATTCAGTGGAACATGCTGTATTGCCGCTCCATTGAATTCAATGGGCAAACATCGTTCTTCTCTGCTACAGCTGTTACAGCTGTGCCAGAGGAGGACGATCTTTATGCTGACAGTGGGGGGGGGGGGGGCACTCTTGCCGCTATTGTGGCTTAATAGTGGGACCTGTGAACTTGAGATGCAGCCCACCATGTAGCCCCTCGCCTGCCCTATCCGTCACTGTGTCATTCCCATCACTTTCCTGAATTGCCCAGATTTTCACACATGAAAACCTTAGCGAGCATCGGCGAAATACAAAAATGTTCTGGTCGCCCATTGACTTCAATGGGGTTCGTTGTTCGAAACGAACCCTCGAGCATCACGGGAAGTTCGTTCCGAATAACGAACACCCGAACATTTTGGTGTTCGCTCATCTCTATACATAACATCTTGAAGCTATAAAAAAAAGTTTGTGTCATTGTAGATATTATAATATTACTAGAGGATTTACGGATGAAACAAAAAGTTGATTTAGTCCTCTAAAGAAGGTTACGCTATAATATAAATGGGTTTTCCCATTTTACTCAGTTGTTACCTCTACTACATTCTTTCTCTGGCGGATGGGACAGCCTGATAGTAGAAAGGGGGGATAGATGAGGTTTATAGACAGAGGTATAGAAAAGGCTTGTGGGCCCAGATGCAAAAGTTTAGCACGGGGGCCCTCCCGCAACTTTCTTTTGCATCATTGGTCTCTTAAAGGGGTTGTCCCGCGAAACAAAGTTGGGGTATACACTTCTGTATGGCCATATTAATGCACTTTGTAATGTACATTGTGCATTAATTATGAGCCATACAGAAGTTATTCACTTACCTGTTCCGTTGCTGGCGTCCTCGTCTCCATGGTGCCGTCTAATTTTCAGCGTCTAATCGCCCGATTAGACGCGCTTGCGCAGTCCGGTCTTCTCCGTGTTGAATGGGGCTGCTCGTGCCGGAGAGCGGCTCCTCGTAGCTCCGCCCCGTCACGTGTGCCGATTCCAGCCAATCAGGAGGCTGGAATCGGCAATGGACCGCACAGAAGACCTGCGGTCCACCGAGGGTGAAGATCCCGGCGGCCATCTTTGCAAGGTAAGTAAGAAGTCACCGGAGCGCGGGGATTCGGGTAAGTACTATCCGTTTTTTTTTTCAACACATGCATTGGGTTTGTCTCGCGCCGAATGGGGGGGCTATTGAAAAAAAAAAAAACCTGTTTCGGCGCGGGACAACCCCTTTAAGAAGCCCATCAAGTCAACACTGACAGGTAGGGGCAATGCTAGGATCTTAAAAGATTAGGCAGAGGCTAAATGTAGGGGCCCCCAACCATCCACGTGCAATTTATAACAGTGGTGTTTTCTTATAACATAAAGGGGCCTTTGGGCCCCCTAAGGCTCCAGAGCTCAGTAGCGACTGTTACCTCTACACCCTTATAACCACTCCCCTGATTATAGAGGTGGGACCCACACCTATCAGACATTTATGTCATATCCTATGGTTAAGCCTTATATTGTAAAGATGTGAAAACCCCTATAAAAGTATACATTAGAAATAGAGATGAGCGAGCATTGCCCTTAGCGAGTACCTGCCCGTTAGAGACAAAAAGTTCAGGTGCCGGCACGGGGGAGCGGTGAGCAGCGGTAGTCAGCAGAGGGGAGCGGGGGGGAGAGAGAGATCTCCCCTCCGTTCCTCCCCGCTCTCGCCCGCAGCTCCCTGCCTGCCGCCGGCACACCCGAATCTTTTCTCTCGAGTGGGCAGGTACTCGCTAAGGGCAATGCTCGCTCGAATAATTGCCCTTAGCGAGTATGCTCGCTCATCACTAATTAGCAATGATTGCAAATGTAAGACAAATGGTTGTCTCAGTCTGACCATGTAATACATGGATAAGTCAAGTCCCCAAGGTCATCTCTGACGGACCTGTCCCCTCCATGTATGGCATGGTTGGCCTTTCAGGAGGGTCCCAAGAGGAGCAGGATGACCATATTTACTATTAGCGCAGACGGATCTGGGTTCCATTTATGATGACCCCTTTAGAGTTCAGTATTCTTGATGATAACGGCAACCTTAAAATGTCCCTATTTTTATACCTTTTTGTGGTGCTATTTAAATATTTCCTTTTAGGTGTTGAAGCAGATGAGACCTTTATAAATGTATTAGAATTGCATGCCATTAATAATGGCTTCCCGCAGTTTCGTTGACTTTTTCTTCTGCATATCCATTGTGAATTCATTTGATACGGCAAAGGATCTTTCAAGCGAATATGTATTAATTAGGGGTATTTAAAATGGAAATTCAGATTTCAGAAGGACATTTAGAAAGCATTGTATGATGGAGAATGTAGTGACAGCAGAGCTGCGGACCGGCCAGACCCTCCGGGATGTTAGCGGTCGGGTCCCCTCGGGAATAGTGTTTAATAAAATGGTAATTATTGTATCATTATAAAGCACCAACTATGTTATAATCTCCATGTAGAAGATTCTTATAGGCAGGTGGAATTTAATGGGGTCTACCCATCATACAACTCATTAGGACATGCCGTGACTTTCTGATCTGGTGCCTTGGGAGCGCAAACGGGCCCAAAAATAGAGCATGTTGAGTATGATGTCATGTGTGCGAAAAGTGAACACAAAAATGCAGAATGTGAGGGAACCCATTGAAATGAATGGGTCCTGCCGTTTGCCCAAGCCCTAAGACCTCCTGCAGACAATTGCGCTTGCGAGAGCGGGACGTAATAGCGCTCTGAATGGAACCCGATCACATCTTCTTGCGAGTAAGTATCCTTTTTTGCGCTGTTGTGTGAATTCGTATGGACAGGGTGTGCCTTTGAGCACCCCCATGGACCCCTATGGTGTCTCGCACGCGGAAACGCGCACAAAAACAGAATATGTTACATATATTTTCGTGCATATCAAAATTGAGCACAAGAATGCAGAAGGGATCCATTGAAATCAATGGATTCTATTCTCTTCGGTTTGCGCCCTAAGGCCTCCTGCGGACGAGCGTGACATAAGTGCGCTCACGAAAGCGTGATGTAGTTGAGCAGCCATGTCTTCTCCTGTGTATGCGCAGTTAAGTATCCTTTTTGCGCTGCTGGGCCCATTCACAACGGCGCATGAGACACCCGCAGCGGTTTTGAACCAGCTTAGCAGCCTAATTAGTCACCGCCGGTGTTAGTAATTAACCCTGTGAAATTGCATAGTTATAACTGTGATTTCGGAGGTGTACTCCTATTGCGCCGTGGGTGTGCAAATTCGCACAAAGATAGGGCGTGTCACATATTTTTTTCGCCCAACGGAAATGAGGGCGCAAAAAAGCTCCATGTGGGGGAACCTATTGAAATGGGTTGTAATGGTTGCAGTTTCCGCACCTGATTTTCTGCCTGTTTGCAGGAGGCCTTGATGCCTTTCCCTGGAGAGCGACGCTCCCAGCCGCCCTTTGTGCAGACAGCACAGCTCCTCGCAAATGAATGCCCCCATCTCCGGGGATGAGGAAGCGGCGGCACCTTCTAGTCCTGTGCTATTATTTTAAAGGGAATCGGTCATCAGACTTTTCCTCTGCAGTGTACGTTCTGCATATAATGGCGTTGATAATTAGATTGCCGTATCACTATATACTCTCGTTATATGCGCCCGGTTACTTTACAATCACCCTTTGAAGTTTTTAAAATGCTGTATTAAAATTAGGCGAAAAGTGACAGATTTTCGCAAAAAATTCAAAATTTTGGTAAACAGTCAAATCTTCCCCGCACAGACGCACCAGGCGCGCCCCCGGATTGGATGGGCAGGCATATTAATTTTCTGTCTTCGGATGAAATTCTATGCAGACGCTGTGTCAAAGGATGGCCGAGCGCGTGTACTAACAGCCACCTTTACTGGCTCTCACTTCATTTGCTAAATGTACTTTCTAGACCACTAATCACAGGGTCACCTGACATCAGATGCCATCCAGATGGTGAGTTACATGCGCATGCGTTTTCATGGCCATGATTTGCAGGGTCACCTGACATTAGATGCCCTTAGACCCCTGAGCTGAATGTGCATGTGTTTTCACGGCCATTACTTGCAGGGTCACCTCGACATCAGATGCCACTTGGTTGCTGAGCTGAATGCGCATGCGTTTTCATGGCCATTACTTGCAGGGTTACCTCAACATCAGATGCCATTTGGTCACTGAGCTAAATGCGCATGCGTTTTCACGGCCATTATTTGCAAGGTCTCCTCTATATCAGATGCCATCCGGCCGGTGAGCTGAATGCACATGCGTTTTCAGGGCCATTATTGGCAGGGTCACCTCAGCATCACATGCCATCTGGCCACTAAGCTGAATGCACATGCGTTTTCATGGCCATTATTTGCAGGGTCACCTGACTTTAGATGCCCTTAGACCCCTGAGCTGAATGTGCATGTGTTTTCACGGCCATTACTTGCATGGTCACCTGACATCAGATGCCATTCGGTCGCTGAGCTGAAAGTGCATGCGTTTTCACGGCCATTACTCGCAGGATCACCTTGACATCAGATGCCATCCGACCAGTGAGCTAAATGCACATGTGTTTTTACAGCCATTACTCACAGGGTCACCTGACACCACACACTATCCAGCTGCTTAAGCACATGCGCATTCAGCTCAGCCGCCACACGCCATCTGATATCAGGTGATCCTGCAAGCAATAACTAAGGAAGCGCATGCTCATTCAGCAAGCAAAGGTGGATGTTAGTATGCAAGTACAGGCATCCTTTGATACGACGCTTGCGCAGAATTTCATCACAAGATATTTAATTAATAAACCTGTCCATTAAAACGGGCGGCGTGCCGGGCGCGGCTGTGCAGAGAAGATCGGATTATTGTAAACTTCAAAAGAGGATTGTAAAGCTACCGGGGCCGTACAGCAACAGTATATAGCTATATGGCAATGCCATTACATAGCTGAGACTGCATAGGAGGAGCCTGATAACAGGTGCCCTTTAAAGATTAAATAAGACTGTATCTTTGGGTCTCGGGTGGAATTCTATGATATCCTGTCTCTTCGGTACGACCTGTTACCTTGTATACATTCGGTACAACCTGTTACTTTGTATACATTCGGTACGACCTGTTACTTTGTATACATTCGGTACGACCTGTTACTTTGTATACACGTCCAGCACTTGCTGCCTCTAGAGACCGCTATGTATATTTACAAGTGTCAGAGAAAACTTCTTCTGCACCCAGATGCCATTGTTCATCTGTGCAGGTGATACATCTTCAACCTGTTTATCTCCTTGTAAATGTCAGCGCCGCATCTGAGAGGAACAACAAAGTATCTCGCCAGATGCCGTCACCGTCTTCAATAATCTTCTGATTGATAATGCAAATATCCAACTGGTTAAACACACGGAGATTGTTATTTTAGATCTCCAACTTTCTCCTTTTTTGTATGTTTCTTAGTAATTTTACTTACGTTTTCAAAAGCCTTGCTGCAAGGTTGTCACATGATGAGGGGATTTTGCTGAGCCCCTTCCTGTACGGGCATTAGTACTATAACCTTGGTCAGATGGTCATGGTCAGAAGGAGGTCATTTTCGATTGGCCATCTCATCATTGAAAAATGAGATCTGTCACCCATTATCTGGGGGATTTAACCCTTTCCAATCCAATTTTGCATTTAGGGTTTCCTAAAAGGCTTTCTCTTTTTGCTGTTGTACAACGGTGCCATCTGTTGGCTAAAGCCAGTGTGTGTGCGCCAGAGAGGCTTTGACAGCGGAGTGGCTGGCAATAGACAGTAAGAATACCCTTTTGGACGTCTTCTTACATTGGAGCTGTACAAGCTTCAATCAGAATGTAGGAAGATGTCAGACAGAGGATTGGAAAGGGTTAAAGCAATTTGTATCAGAAGGGAACAAGGGGGAATTATAATGAGTACATTTTATTGTTAACGACAATTGGATACATGTACGTTGTGCTGCGATGGCGAGGGACCATGGTAAAAGTGATCTTGCTCCTCAGGCTTCTTTCACACATGCACATATTGGCCAGTGTTTTTATGGCCAGCCAATATATGCTTCCATCTCTGGGCGTAGAAGGTCGTGAATGGGCACACAAATCTAACGTTTGTGCGCCCGTTCGCATGGCATGGGGTCCGGTGCATATGCGCCAAGCTCACCATGCCATTGCCTATTTTCTCTCCCTCCCATCGCAGGCTCATCTCTCGTCTCCTCCCTGCTTGTTCTTTGCAATAGGGGGCGGAGCTAAGCAGCGACCCACCCCACCTCCTCCCATTGATGGCTATGGACAAGGGGTGGGGAGAAGGCGGTAGCTTAGCTCCACCCTTGTCCATAGCCATCAATGGGAGGAGGCGGGATGAGTCAGCAGTTAGCTCCGCCCCTGCCCACCCCCTTCCATTGTACAGAACGAGAAGAGAGGTGAGCCTGCAAGGGGAGGAGAGCAGAGGGATGGAGTTTAGCAGCCACACTGCTAAACTCCCTCCCACCTACGGCTGCTGCTATTGGCTCCCATAGGAGGCCATGCAGCGGCAGATGTATTTCGGCCCAAAAGATAGTTCCAGGACTATCTTTTGGGCCTGACGTAAAAATGCCCGGCGCTATATTGGCCTTACCGGGCGCTTTTACGTCTCAGTAATCCGCCCATGTGATCTGATGCATTGGAATCCAATGTATCAGATCACAGCGCATATCGGCCGGCCGTGAAAATGGCGGGCCGATATATGCTTGTGTGAAAGAAGCCTCAATCAGGAGAAATCTATGTACAAACATTGCTGTATGGATCGAGTACCACCGAGTAATGCAATACTAACTCCATTGTGGGGAACAGTACTCTTTAACCCCTTACAGACGCAGCCTATTTCGCCCATAAGGACGCAATGATTGTCATCTCCACTTTTCCAAAGCCATAAAAGGGGTTTAGGGGTGGCTTAACAATTTTTTAAAATTGTCCAGCAAACTGAGATCCATGGTGCTGCACACAGGCACATTGCACAGGTCAACCTAGTTGGGTGTCCCTAAGATCTGAACATGGCAGGAGCTATATATTTATTGCTGTAGTGAGCAGACAGCTCTGTATATTGTACAGTGGCCCAGGTTGGTACTGCAGGCTGAGTGCTATTTCCTTCAATAGCATTCAGACTGCATACCAACTTGGGCTACTGTACAATATAAGTAGATGTCTTCATCCTACAAGAAAACGGGTAGAAGTAGATTAACCCATTAAGACAAAAATACTGAGATTGAATTGAAGCTACGCTCAATATCCCACACCATCGCTAAAGTCATAATTATAGAGGTCCAGGAAGCTGAGATCCGTGATGCTCCATTGCAAGGATGAACCTAGTTGGGGGTCCCTGTGACCTGGACATGGCAGGAGCCGTGTGAAGAGTTGGACTGGATCTTGTTAGAAGAAGTGTACAGCATGGGGCCATATTACACAAGCCCCTCTAGTTATCATGATGCATTTCCTATTCAGCCCTGAAGCTTTAGATGACTATTCAGTCCATCTACATCTGTAGTTTCAATAACTCCCACTGACTTTTGCTGCTAGTGATTCTCATCCCATTATTCTTTTTTGTTTTCAAATCCAACATTTGCATCTGAGCTCTACGGGGGAGAACGCTGACGCATAATCCCTCTGAAATTGACTTTTTAGTTTTGTGTTGAAAGAGCAAATTGTAATCTTACAATGTACCGGTGAAAAGGAAAAACAAAAGAATATGCTAAGTGCATTACTAAAACCTGGCAACATCTGCTTCTCCAACTTTTACTGCATATTAAACTCCCATGGTCCTGTCTGGCAGTCTTCAACTTCCCAACAGCTGTAGAGCCACAGGTAGTGTGCGCCGGCCAGGAGAAGCAGGCTTGTAGAGAATATTAATTACAAGGCACCTTGCAGCTTGCACTGGTGGACACACGATTCACGGGAAGGCATAAAATCCACAAAACAAAATCACTGAAAAATGACGGTAGTTACTGATACAAGGGCACAAGGACAAGTGCAAAGACCAGTTCCCAGCAGCATGCAGAAGGAAAAGTGCTATAAGCCCAGATTCACACGGACGGACGCGTATTGGCGCACACCTCATTGCAGCATTTTTGCAGATTGAGTGCTTAAACATGCAAGGCTGCTTTCGGAAGGACGTAACGAAGCGGAGCCATTGATTTCACTGCTTTCGTTTTTACTAGCGTAAATAGAAAAAATAGATCTTGCGCCATCTTTCTGGGTCTTGGACTGTCAAAAAAGGACTTTTGGTTACTGCACAAATATGCTCCGTTACCTTGAACGTATTTGCGTGTGCGATCGTCTAGAGAAGCCCTTAGGGCAACTTCAGATGAACAGAACTGCGAATATTTTTGCGTACATAAATGCGCAAAGAAGAGAACCTGCTCTATCTTTCTGCGTATTGTGCAGCCAAGGCTCACATAAGAGTCTATAAGAGGTGCGCACATATGTGCGCAAAAGTGCAATACGCCGCACAATTCCATGCAAAACAGAAAATATCTGGACCTTGTTAGGCTAAATGGCCTTTAAATGAAGGCAGGGGTGTGTGTGCATGTGAACAGGCCATGTGTACGCAAAAAGTGGATTACTATGCGCCAATATACGTGCAAATCTACCTCGTTCGCGGCGCAAATACGTTGTGCTGAAGTGTGCTCAATTGCGAATACAGTCATCTGAACAATGTTTTTTGTGCGCACTTCAGCATATCTTACTGTAGTTTTTGCACCTGCAGGGCATGCTCATTGGCACCCGGCAAAAAATTATGCACCAATTAAAATGGCTAATTAGTCTAGATCTGTCCAGATGTGTTCTTTTTCCTGCGCAATAATGCAGTGTATCATGCATCTCCTAGCGTATTGCGCTCTCATTTGCGTATCCCCATTCAATTCTATAGGGGCTTTGGGTGCGCAAATGTGCAGGAAAATAGTGCATGCTGGGGGGGGGGAGGAGTTGGTTTGTGCAACCGAAATGCACAGCAAAAATACGTACATGTTAACGAATGCATTGCGTATTGCACGTGCAAATATGCCTGTCTGAAGCCGCCCTAAGGGGGAGGTAACAGGTGAAAAATACTACTGAACCAACACTCAGACACCCATGACGCATTGAAGGTGTGACTACTTAGTATTCTACTTGCACACAGATAAGGCTTGTATAGGGTGGCATTGCCTCAAGTACGTGTAGTGCAGCATATAGGCTTACAGCACCATTAGTTTCACCCATACTATTAGATAAGTCGGGCTATCCCACACTCTTGAAAAGTACCACACATAGCTTTGACCCCCTGGGCTCCCCCTGCATGTCAGAACCCAACTGCTTCTGCACCTATGTACGAAGTATTAGTTGAGACTGTGGCCAAAATACTCAAAGCCCACAACCCAACGTCAAGGGTCCTCATGTCTTGCGAGTGACATGACAAACAATTGTCTTTAATTCCCCAACAGTTGTAGAGCCACATGTAATGTGAGCAAGCAAGAACAAACAAGCTTGTAGAGAATATCCAGGGTGTGGACAAAAATATGGAAACACCACACGAAAAGCATGCCTTAAATTTAATGGGATTATAATCATATTTTAATAAGACATGTAGAGACCGATTTTAGGTGGAGGTAATATGAGAAGGATACTGCAGGGCAGAAGTGAACATCTGCCCAAGCAACAAGGTTTTATTGTTCAGGGGTTTGAGCCACTCATCCGCTGTTACCAGCTGGCTCCCAAAACAGCCCAGAGCAGGGCAAGAGGTGAAGTAAAAACAAATTTGCCCAGAAAGGTTCCAGCCAAGCAGGGGCCAATAAGGCAGTGCTAATGATTAAAATTCCATGCATTTGGTATGTTGTTTCCATATTTTTGTCCACCCCCTGTATTGCACTGGTATAATTCTATATTTCACTATGTTCTGCATAGACATTTATAGTAAATGGGAAATTATTTCAAATCCTTTAAAACACCGGATCAGAGAACCCCGTAACTGAGCTGCTGTTTGAGCATCTTTGACTGTCAGCAGCATAATGCCCCAGAGTCCAACCACTTGCTAAATGACTCCAAATAGTGAGGGGATATCAAGTGCCCGCTGATTGTTTTGGCTCCAAAGCAGGTGGCATTAATTACTCAGAATGATTGTCCTTTCTCTCTCCATCGCACAGGTGGAAGTAGGAATCAGTTGTCTGAAAAGCAGCGTGTTACCGTATGCTTGGCAAAGCTATCTCTGCATTATTCTGTTCCTGGCTCCAAGCTTGTAGAAAACTACTGTGATCCGTATTGCATGATGAAGAACACTTCTAGGCATTATTGATATTATTATTCCACTGTTTTTGGGGCTTGATAAATATAAGCCAAGTCCCAGTAGCCAGGTGGCTGATGCACCTACAATGTACTATGGGTGTGGGATTGTTTTCTGATATTCTCATTGTTCTACAAAAAAATAATCATACAGACTTCCAGAGTGGTCTAAAGGCCCATTTAGACACAATGATTATCGCTCAAAATTCGCAAGCTGGAAATCACTGATGACTCTTATCAGCGTCGCACGCTAATTTTCTCAGCAGGCGGCGCTGATAATATTCCTTTAGCTGATATCCCGCTGGCAGTTCTCATCAGGACACTATCTGAAAGCTCTGAGAACAATGCAACTGTTTGAATATATAAAACAGCTGCTTTATTCTCTGAGCTATCGTGGCGGTATCCGGCTCCGCCTGCATTAACTCTAAAGTAGCTAATTAGCTACTTAGAGTTATGCAAAAATGATCGCTCAAAACTGTCACTCAAACTGTCGTTTGAGCGAATTTCGAGTGATTATCTTTCAGTGTAAATTGGCTTAACGCTTCTTGCACGTGATTCTGATTGGCGGTGCACAGACTGCACTACAGATCTATATGATTGAGCCATGAAGAAATAAAGTAAGGATCTGTTAAATGTTGTTGATACTGTAATTAGGAACTATGCGATACAGATTCTGATTATAGCCATGTGCATGATGAGGCCATAAAAACTGTAGACCAATAAAACCGTTTGTTGTGGAGATTGACACAAATTCTTCCGCAGATCCACAGCAAATGGGAAGATGTAACAATACCTCAGCAGCGCCAACTATTGGAAGGCAGCATTCCTGCAAGTCAATGTCAGACTTTTCAACAAGCAACTCTAAGCCAAAATCTTCTACAAAAGGAGAAGACAACCATACACAGACAGCTGTTTCGGGGTCTTTGCCCCTCATCAGTGTACAGCAGGCTTCCGGCTTGGCTAGTGAGAGGCTCATAGATGTACATCAGGATGGGTATTGTTTCTCCTTAGGCCGCCTGCAGACGGCCGGGTCGGATCTGACTGCGAGAATTCTCGCAGCGGGACCCGACCCGAGCGTCTGCAGAGAGCAGTGCGGGCACTCACCTCTCCCGCGACCCCGGCTTTTTCATGTGCTGGCTGCTGGGTAGCCGGCGTATGCGCAGAGCCGGGCCGGCGGCCGGTGAGTGACAGAAATAGAGCATTCTGTGATTTGTTTGCCGCGCGAGATTTTGCACGGCCAAATCGTGTCCATCTTCATAGGATTGCGTTTGTTAATGCAATCCTATAGCAGCTTCCAGGGATGGAAATTCCGCGGGAAATCCCGTCTGCAGGCGGCCTTAGGGATAGCACCTAGACTGAATTTGACTTGCAGGAATGCTGCCTTCCAATAGGTGGTGCTGTAGAGGTATTATTCTATTTTACCATTTCCATATACTCCAGCGGAGCATGGATGGCCTTATAAGCCTCCTTACACCTTCTAGGTGCTCTTTGTATGAAGAAGCGACACTCTTTGTGATCCTCAGCGAATTTCACCCTTTCAATTGAAGAGGTGAAGCCTGCTGCTGATACACTTCAAAATCCACCCCAATGATGCAGATTTTGACACACATTTTGATGCAAAAGTTCCCCTACGTATTAACAAACCCTCATAAAATAATTTGTGTTAGAGCCAGGACTGTTTGTATTATACTATTTTCTTTTTGATATATTATGAGGGCCCATTTACAGCGGCATACGCAATTTGGGTCTGTCAGAAACGTGTATATGTTCCGCAATCTGACAGGCAGTCTATCATGCCACAACATGGCAATCTGCAATGGCAACCCCGGGGCTTTCAGAAGTCCCCCGACTGCCCTGTCAACCAAACGGCATCGTGTGATCTTATTGCGGGGGGCTTTTCAAGACCCCCAAACTCCGATCGGAGCATTTAAGTGTCGCAAAAAGCAAGCATGCTGATCGCAACTGTTACTGGTGGGTGTCAGCTATACGAAACAGCCAGCACCCGCATCGATGGAGCGGAATCAACGCCTGGTCCCTCTCCATACAACCCCGTAACCTTCCTGACGTAACTGTACAGCCTGTAGCATTAACACCCATCCATAGGTATACTTGTAATTCCAAAAGAAAGCCGAATGCTCCACTGCCAGTAACCAACGCCTAAATGTGCAAATATCAAAGAGTTATGAAAAAACCCTTTATACAATGTTTTGGCTACAGTAGTGTTTACAATTTCATAAAAATGTAACTCAAGACCAACCGGTCGGAGAATAAGCTAAAACCTTCCACTGACATCATGGATGCAAGAATGCCATACATATGTATCGTCCAGCGGTAAGAATACTGATTCGCGTTACAAAAAGGCAAGTACTGAGAAGGAACGAGGGATGCCGAACATTTCTATATCTTGTAGTGGTGCAGTATCAGAATGACCTGCAAAGTGTGCTAGTCAGGCAGTCCGATACCTGAAAAGTAAAAGATAGGGTTAACACCTCATGGCTGTAGCAGGAATTGGTTGTTATAAAAACCAGTTCCTGCCAGAAGCAAAGGGGGAAGTTACAGCTTAGCAGTGCAGGACAGGCTGCAAGCTGAGGTCCAGTGTGAACCAGTTGGGTCTGTCACCCAGTCTGACGGAGGAAGATGCCCTCTCGACGCCCCAGGACGGGTTAGTGTCAGGATCCTGTGCGTTGTGAATCCTAACACTTATTTTGGAGTGTGCATGTTTGTGCTGTAAATAAAGGCTGTCAGGGGCCAGATTTAAAGGGGTTGGTCTCTTACCATCTGTATGTTACTTCTCCTATCACAGTCCCGTTGTACATCCACTTGGTTTGGAAAATTAGTCAATTTCTTTAGAATTAACCCTTTCCAATTCACTGACTGACGTCTTAAAGGGGTTGTCCCGTGGCAGCAAGTGGGTCTATACACTTCTGTATGGCCATATTAATGCACTTTGTAATGTACATTGTGCATTAATTATGAGCCATACAGAAGTTATAAGAAGTTTTTCACTTACCTGCTCCGTTGCTAGCGTCCTCGTTTCCATGGAGCCCGCCTAATTTTCGGCGTCTAATGGCCAAATTAGACGCGCTTGCGCAGTCCGGGTCTTCTTCTTTTCTCAATGGGGCCGCTCGTGCAGGATGCCGGCTCCGTGTAGCTCCGCCCCGTCACGTGCCGATTCCAGCCAATCAGGAGGCTGGAATCGGCAATGGACCGCACAGAAGCCCTGCGGTCCACCGAGGGAGAAGATCCCGGCGGCCATCTTCAGCAGGTAAGTAAGAAGTCACCGGAGCGCGGGGATTCAGGTAAGCACTCTCCGGTGTTCTTTTTTAACCCCTGCATCGGGGTTGTCTCGCGCCGAATGGGGGGGGGGGGGGGGTTGAAAAAAAAAAAACCCGTTTCGGCGCGGGACAACCCCTTTAAAGAGAATTCACATCTCTGGAGCATTTCTGCATGGCTGGTGGCCATTCCGGTACCAAAGGTGGGCGATCCGGTGGCAAGCAGACCCCAATTTGTCACAATCTGTTCAGTCACTTCTACGTGTTACATATTACCCGCATCTCCGTTATAATGTAGCATTATTATAGTTGCTATGATTGTGGGAAAAGCAAATAGGGGAACAGTGGTAGACGATATATTCATCATGGCATTCAGCTACATTGTCACTTTATCTTGTATGGCGCTGAGTGCAGAGAGCTGTCGCTGCCTTCCACAATCAATACCGACTCTGAAGGGTTCAGGACTAATGATCAGCGTGGCTGCTCACACAGCAGACAGCCGCTATGCCTAAGCTGAGGCTATACAGCCACTTTAACTTTCACCTGCTCCTCTTCAGCTGTACTTGCTGAAGTTTTGATGATACTTTGAGATACTTTTTTGTCCACGTTTATTGACAGAATTTCACATTTCATTCAAGCTCTGGTATGAAGAGTTTGGCAGCACGGAAAGAAAAGCGAAGGATCCCACACTACCACATACGAGCTTAATGGGCAAGACCTAAGATGTGGAAGAGCATGGAGACAGTTGTGATATAATGATGTTTATCAAGAATATTACCCAGCGAGGGTGATCATTGCCAAGTATAGCGCTGTGAATGCAAGGCCTGTGAGGACGGCACCATCTGCTACCATTTGGCATGTTGGTCCTGAGAAAGTACAGAACACACTATTGTCCTTGACACTGCCAATTGATCCTGGTGGAATCCATGCTAAAATGCTGCTCAACTCATTGCAATACAGATGAGTGCCAGAAACTGCAACCACCAGTTTGTGTTTACAGGGCCCTTTAAATATCGGATTGGTCAACTGATGGCAAAATGACACTTTGTCAACCCGTCTTCTTATATCGTTAAAACTAATTAGAAGGAGGGCCAATTATATGATCTCATGTCATTAAAATGCTAATACAAAAAAAATGCAAGAAATGTAGCAAAAGGGCAACCATCTACTTTGTTTACTTCTCTCACTTCAATGCAAGTGCCTATTACAACCTCTTTAGGGAATTGTAGAATCATAAAATTTAGAGGGTTCGCCCAGCATCTTCAGTTTGGGGCAAATCCACAAGAGATGACACCAAGTAGTGTCTAACGGTTCAGTATTTTGACTTGATAAAAACATACTAAAAGCTAATTAAAGGGGTTGTCCCGCGCCGAAACGGGTTTTTTTTTTTTCAATAGCCCCCCCGTTCGGCGCGAGACAAACCCGATGCAGGGGTTTAAAAAAAAAACGGATAGTACTTACCCGAATCCCCGCGCTCCGGTGACTTCTTACTTACCTTGCGAAGATGGCCGCCGGGATCTTCACCCACGGTGGACCGCAGGTCTTCTCCCATGGTGCACCGTGGGCTCTGTGCGTTCCATTGCCGATTCCAGCCTCCTGATTGGCTGGAATCGGCACACGTGACGGGGCGGAGCTACGAGGAGCAGCTCTCCGGCACGAGCGGCCCCATTCAGAAGGGAGAAGACCGGACTGCGCAAGCGCGTCTAATCGGGCGATTAGACGCTGAAATTAGACGGCACCATGGAGACGAGGACGCCAGCAACGGAGCAGGTAAGTGAATAACTTCTGTATGGCTCATAATTAATGCACAATGTACATTACAAAGTGCATTAATATGGCCATACAGAAGTGTATAACCCCACTTGATTTCGCGGGACAACCCCTTTAAATGAACTTATTTTAATTAATGGCATGTTTTTGTCGAGATCAAGTAGGGCGGGGTTGGCGGGGGGGGGGGGGTGTCACTCTCAACCCCCGCTCCACTCTGCTCTCCCCCACCCCCTGAGCACGCTCGGAGAAGGCAGTTACCCAAGATGAGCGAGGCTCACTCGAGTAACTGACCTTACGGAGCGTGCTCGCTCATCTCTACTAACAATTATTACCTCCATAGCCAATGCACAGGTGTACATAGAAACTTGGAAAGCTCATTTTTTTTCAGGAAAGGCATAATAGCTCAATGAAAAATGGCCATCATGCAGTTAATAGTGACCCAGCACCATGTGGGAGGGGGGGAGGGGGGCGGGGGAGAGTGAGAGAGAGCATGAGCCTTAAACGAGCCTGCTCGCTCATCTCTAGTAATTACCCAGAAAACTAAAGTAATGCTGTGTGAGCTTCAGTATGATCGTTCCTAAAATTGTTCGAATGAGCAAAAGTGACCGATAATTCTTTAACCCTTTCCAATCCACTGTCTGACCTCTGAAGACATTATGATTTAAGGCTGTACAGCTCTGATGTTGGAAGAAGTCTGTCGGGGTTCTCTTACTGTATATTGCCAGCCTCTCTGCTGTCTGAGCCTATCCAATGTGTCACCTCATGCAGTACTGGCTTTAGCCAGCAGATAGCGCCATTGTATAACGGCAGAAAAAGAGTAAGCCCCCTAGGAAAACCAGGATACAAATTGGATTGGAAAGGGTTAATAGAAACGCGTGCCAACGACTGAATGACGAATGATAATCATTCGCTTTTTGTTCGTCGTCATTCATTTCGCCCAGGACCAAAAATCATCGTTGGCTACTTCCCCTTTCATTCAGTTTAAACACTTCTCATTCAGTCCTTCTCATTCGCTTATACAGTGAATGTGAAAAACAGAACAGATCCCCTATTTATACGAGCCAACAATGTATCTATCTAAACAGGAGCGAATGAGCTTCCCTAAAATTGACTGACTGCTGCGGTTCATATTATTTTATTGCCTCCTTGCTACAAGCGAGTGTTTTTTTTATTGTGTTCACTGGCGAGATTTGAATTTTTAGTCGTAAATGAAGTCGTAAAATATTAGGGTCGAAGGGTTTTATAGCCATGGATTTCCAAAGATCTTAAGAGGCAGTTGGAAGTCTTCTCCTTCTCGCCTATACAGTAGAGGGGGGTGAGCCGACGTCCAGGAACGGCCGCTTCACAATGTCTGAAGTCACAGCTGTAAGCAGCAGACGACATATGTCGGCCATACCATGAAATAGCGAATGTACAGGCTTCCGGAATGAAACAGCTGAGCTGGGCCAGGCGGCTGATCTGGACACCACCTCCTCACTTAGCATTGTTGACTGAACACTCTTGGCCACTATGTCTTCGGCACTGAGCGGTGAAGGCTCAGCAAAAAGAACTTTGGCTTTTTAATGAATGCTGCAGTATTTTTCCTTCGGCTGACATTGGCGTGGAAAGGTCTGGTTGGTGAAGAACACAACAACACTGCCCTCTGCAGTCCGCCGTTGTCCGCAACGCTCAAGCGTCTTCACTGGGACTTGCAGTTGGGAATAAGGAGAGCTGGCAAACTTCTTCTTCCTTGCATGTAAGTTGGCTGTGTCGGTGTGCGTGATCTACTGTAGTACAGTGTAATGATGATCAGCTCATATGATTAAGTCTAAAAACAGCATACATTGTATAGAATACCGTCATTGTCACATCAGTACGTAATACTCGTATAAAGTACCAGGCTGTGATGTCACAACCTGACCATTATACAGGCAGACCGCTGATTTCATCCCATTGGGAAGGTCTGCTGTAGATTTCTTTCGAAGGAAGTTCTTTCTACGCTCCTGCCTACTGACTTTAACCCCTTAAGGACCAGGGTGTTTCGGTCCTAAAGAACCAGCCACTTTTTAGTGATTTTACCCATATGGTGGTTTTATGACCCTATGGTGTCCCCCCTCCCCCCCCCCCCCCCCTTGCCTCCCAAAATTATTTTTGCTGCCCTTTTTTTTGTCACCTACAGGGATATTTTTAGTACTTTTTTTTCATTTTATTAAGAGTAATGTGTACAAAAACAATTTTTTTTTAAAAAATTTTTTATTTATTTATTATATAGTTCTTTATTTTTAAAATAATTATATTTACGTTAAAATAAAGGCCGGGAGTGGGCTTGCCATTTTGTTTTGGACATTTTGATGCATGATGATGTCTACATGATGCATATGGTGACGGTTTAGGTTGGCGTTGGCTCTTTTTCGATTTTTCATATATATATATATATTTATTTTATTTTTATCATTTTGTAATTTTTTTTTTTTACACTTATTTTTGTAACTATTTTTTTTATATCTATGTCCCCCATTATGTCATATTAAACCTCTGGGGGTCATTCGCATTGTCTTTTTTTTTCATTTCACACTTTTTCACTGTAGCTGGAGCTTCCATTGGAGCCTCAGTTACAGGGAACACATCCCCATGTAGTGACAGTAGTCTCTAACAGAGCTGGTCACGGCTCTGCTAAGACCCTGCAGCTCTAACATGCTGGGGCAGTATTGCTTCCTGCATTCTCTACATAGCACTCATTAAGCACTATGTAGCTTCCAAAAGAGAAGGCAGAAGCAGTTAAAAACTCCTTCTCCTCTGGGTCCTCAGCTGTGTCTGACATCCAAAGACCAAACCTGTTCCTGGTGCATTGCAAGAGCTTTAATTCCATGTTGTATTTTTGCTATCAAACAGGATTAAAGCCCAAGACCAAGCACCGTAAATTTATGGAGCTTAGTCCTTAAGGGGTTAAGAAGAGGTTCTGCAGCAGGTGCAGTGTGTATCATGCAGCCCCTTACACACATTGTCTCCATTGGAGCTCATAATCTTAATTCCAGATTGACCAATCAGTTTGTTTCGGAGGTGTAGCAGGAGACCGAAGTACCCGGAGGTAACTCACCCAAATAGAGGGAGGACATACAAACTCCATGCAGATATTACTCCTGCTCTGATTAGTTGCCAGTGCGCCAAGGCACCAATACTGCCCACACAGCCACCAAGCTGCCTGCTCCATTATGCCTAGCGAGGAGTGCGGACATGACTCGCCTTACTGTTATATGACCAGGGGAGTTATGCATTACTCCTCAGGCCTTGCACTAGACAAAACTCATTTTTGCCCTAAAGGTATTTTATGCTTTGTTATGCTTTTTTTTCTTACCCCGTCTATCACTAACTCTCAGACCCATCACACTGGGGCCAATATACTGCAAATCTCTCAATCAGGCTTTGGTGGTTTGCTCTACCTGTCAATGGAGATCATACTGTATCCATCACGTAGGCACCAGAACCTGCTGTATGGTTTAATTACATAGGCTGTTGACATATTGACTAGCAAGTAATAGATTCTGGTCTCCATCTGCTCACTTGATGTTGGTTAAAAGAATCATGAGGCTAATAGCACAGTTGTGTTGTCATTAGATATCATTTTTTAAAGGGATTGTCCTACTCATAGCTGTTTTGCTGCAGGAAGCAGACACCTCCGTACATTGCGTAGTGGCCCAAGTTGGTACTGCAGGCTAAGTCCAATTCACTTCAATAGGGCTCAGCCTGCAGTACCAACTGGGGCCAGTGCATAACGTACGGAGCTGTCTGCTTCTTGCAGCAAAACAGCTAGAAGTAGGACAGCCCCTTTAAGGAGCATGCATTTACTCTCAAGGAACTATACTTCTTTTTTAGATGCGTATCCCGGTGAGGAACACAAACCTTACTCAGAAACCCAACTGTATTCCTTAAGATTTTTTTTGCCCAATACTCTACTTTTTTTTAAAAATAATGTACCTAACATAATAACAAGTGGAAAAAATAAATCAAACATCATCCCCTTTGACTGTTGACTTCTAACAATACAGGGAAGACGTAGTTCTGTATACGGCTCTTGCTGAAGGGATCTGCATACGCGGACAATGCCAAACATTATTTTAACGCTTAGCAATCCAATTTTGGATGAAGGGTTTCCTAGGGGGCTCTCTCTTTCTGCCATTATACAATGGCGCCATCTGCTGGCTAGAGCCAGTACTGCGGTGTGTGACATGCTGGAGAGCCCGCCGACAACAGAGCGAGCAGTAATATACAGTAAGAATACCCTGACTGATGTCCTCCGACATCGGAGCTGTACAGCCTTCAATCAGAATGTCTTCAGAGGTCAGACAGTGGATTGGAAAGGGTTAAAGAATGTCTATGGTATTTGTTCTTGACCAAACAATAGCCAAATAAACCGAAAGTCAATGGAAGAATCGTCATATCTCCATGACGGACTTTCTGCTAAGGATATTCTAGAATCCTCGGTTCTCTTCCCTGAAGTCTCATCCTCAGTACTAAAGAGCTTCATTGCACATTTATTGCGTCAGCTTTGACCTCTGAGCGATGAAGCATTTAATCAGAAGAGGCCATTTCCGCAGCTTTGCTCGACGAGCGTACGGTTATGTTTGTAGGCAGCGCCAAAGTTTATTGCTTCTCAGTTCAACAGAAATCCAATAAAACATCATGGTGCCCGAGCGAGCGGTTTGCAGATACACCGCGACAATATTATTGTTAAAAGACAGTAAAATTAAAACTTTGCTACAAGCAGTAAATCGAGGCGAGCACGAAGGTAATCGTAAATGGAGGCTACATTCACACAAACGCCAAACTTGCACGCAGTGTTGTGTGGTGCGAATATGAACTCCATTCTTTCGAATGCGGTCATACGCAGGAGCGATTTTTGTTTTTTTTTCCCTTACAGAGATGATGTAAAAAGTTGCTGCACGTCCTATTTCTTTTGAATTCCGCGGAACGCATCACCCATTGTTTTCAGTGGGACGGTCGAACACATTGCATCATGTGTGATGTGCTGCTTCCCATTGAACTCTATGGGAAGCACTTGCTGATCCTCAGAGCTGGCGAATCACAAGGTCCCAGAAGTGATGCGAGGCGTTTTTGCATGACTCGGCCCGATATTGCCCTCACCCGTGTGGATGTAGTATTGCATTGTCCATGTTCTCATTGGGTTGGTATGGGATTTTTGTTTTCTCTTTGTTCTTCTGTCTTAGGGAACCTTAAAAGAGCAAAACGAGGGAGCGGTTCATTTAACCCCTTCCAATCCACTGTCTGACCTCTGAAGACATTATGATTTAAGGCTGTACAGCTCCAATGTTGGAAGACGTCCGTCGGGGTTCTCTTACTGTATATTGCCAGCCTCTCTGCTGTCGGAGCCTATCCAATGTGTCACCTCATGCAGTACTGGCTTTAGCCAGCAGATAGCGCCATTGTATAACAGCAGAAAAAGAGTAAGGCCCCTAGGAAAACCAGGATACAAATTGGATTGGAAAGGGTTAAATACTAATAAGCTGCAATACCAGCCGAGGGACCAGAGGATGCTATTCCTGGAAAAGAGCAGACCTTTCTTTCTAATCTCATACAACCCCATAAAGGGGTTGTCCGGATGCTATAACATTTTTTAAAACATAGATCCAAAGATGTGAAAGCAATACGAATAGCGGTACTTACCTGACCTCTGCCCCAGCGCTGCAGCCCTCCTAGACTTTGCTGTGGAATGGAAACTACCTAACTGCTGCTGCCAATCAGAGATCGCAGTGGTCAGGTGCCATTCTCCTGATCACAGTAAGATGCCCAGAGCCATGATGTCAGGAAAATGACACTTGACCACTGGGGCCTCTGATTGACAGCAGCAGTCAAGTGTTTTTAGTGGAGCTGCAGCGCAGGATCGGCGGGAGAGATAATAGGTAATTACCACCTCTTCTTTTGCTTTTGCACATTTAGATCTATGTTTAAAAAATGGTATAGCTTCCAGAAAACTTCTTTAACCCTTTGCAATCCAATTTTGGATTCAGGGTCTCCTAGGGGGCTCTCTCTTTCTGCCATTATATAACGGCCCCATCTGCTGGATAGAGCCAGTACTGCAGTATGGAACATGCTGGAGAGGCCCCCCGACAACAGAGTGGCCAGTAATGTACAGTAAGAATACCCGGCCAGACGTATTCCGATATTGGAGCTGTACAGCCTTCAATTAGAATGTCTTCAGATGTCAGACAGTGGATTGGAAAGGGTTAAACTCTTCCTGCATCTTGTCATAATAGTAAATTAAAAGGGTTCTGGCATTAGAAAAAAAAAATCAATACCTACCTATTACTCCCCAGGCAGTCTTCTTACCGCATCTTCACCCCTGGACCTTCTCCTGGCTCCTCCAGTCCCCCGGGTCACCTCACCTCCAGCCGCCAGATCTTCTTCTTCCTGTTATGTAGCATCCATTTTTGGCAGTCTCCTTCCTGCAGGTCAATGTACGATATCTCACTAGTGACGTAGTGTTCAGTGCCTAGCAGGGAATGCCGAATCCAATGCCAGGCTATTGCAGAGACTGTGCATGCACGCTGTCTCGCCGCGGGTGTTCATATACTATTGCCACGAGACAGCGCGCATATGCAGTTACAGCAATAACCCGGTATAGGATTCGGCATTCTCTGCTAGGCAGTGAACGCTATGTCACTAGTGACATAGTCTACATTGATCTGCAGGAAGGAGACTAACAATGACCCGGGGAACTAGAGGACCCAGGAGAAGATGCAGTAAGAGAGCTGCCTTGGGAGGAATAGGTAAGTATTGATTTTTTTTTTTTCTAATGACAGAACCCCTTTAAAGGCATTAGAGTTAGTGACTAGGGATGAGCGAGTATACTCGCTAAGGCACTACTCGCTCGAGTAATGTGCCTTAGCCGAGTATCTCCCCGCCCGTCCTGAAAGATTCGGGGGCCGCCGCGGGGCGGGGAGCTGCGGGGGAGAGCGGGCAGGAACGGAGGGGAGATCTCTCTCTCCCGCCCGCTCTCCTCTGCTCCCCGCCGCAACTCACCTGTCAGCCGCGGCGGCTCCCGAATCTTTAGGGACGAGCAGAGAGCTACTCGGCTAAGGCACATTACTCGAGTGAGTAGTGCCTTAGCGAGTATACTCGCTCATCCCTATTAGTGACCCTCGATGGACTATTACATTAAGGTGATCACAAGGGTATTTCATGGGATCAAAAAGAGTAAAAATAAAAGTAATTATATTATATATTTAAAAAATTCCTCTAAATGACACAAAAGAAATACTTCTTAGGGCATATACATGTCATAGAAGGGTGTTCCTTGTTTGAGACTTCCCTCAAAATTGAGAGACGATCTGTAAGTGTTGCCGTCTTCCCCTCTGGCAGACCTGGCACATCCATGTAGTACGTGGATGGGAACTCATTTGATTGGTCAGCATGTTATGATGCATTTTCCTGGCCACTCCTGGACTAATGTATGGCTGACTGCAGCTTTCCCAGCATTGACAGTTGATTGCCAGAGTGGGAGAAGCCAGATCTGTGGAATTCAGTTGATTGCCGTGCAGACTTTGTCCTCAAAAGTTATTGTCCTTATGAGACAAAATCTTTAATATAACGGAGGCAACAATATAACCTACATATTTCATACTCCCAGAATCATCGCAACATCTACAATTTTAGGTGAGCAATGACGAAATTTTAAGCTCTCGTTACAATTTAAGATATTTTGTCTTACTGGTAGAACCAGGTGACTCATGTTTCTGTGTTACCGTATACGTCCTAACATAACCTACTCGGAGACAGATGTATCATCTCATCTCATCAATTTAAGAAAATGTAATCAACAGATTAACACAATTAATTAATTTCCAGTGTCAACAGTTTTAATGTGACTTACAATTATCTAGGCCATAATTGCTGTACAATCGTCCACAATGCGCGTCTATAACTGCCTGGTACATGGAAATAGCATCACATGACACCAATTGAATAGTACAAAGATGGACAATTACAGTGTGTTCCAAATATAGAATTCTTATATCCCTTCCATTGCCAATACAGGGAACATGTGATTAAAGACTCCAAGTTTGAAAATGAAATAAAGTTAAAATCTTTTTTAGCAACTCTTTAAAAAATTTTTTTGTTCTCAATTAGAGATGAGCGAGCATACTCGCTAAGGGCAATTACTCTATCAAGCATTGCCCTTAGCGAGTACCTGCCCACTCGGAAGAAAAGGTTCCGCTGCCGCTGCGGTTGAGAGGTGAGTTGCGGTAGTGAGCAGAGGGGAGAGAGGGAGAGATCTCCCCTCCGTTCCTTCCCGCTCTCCCCCGCCGCTCCCCGCCCGCTACCGGCAGCCGAACCTTTTCTTCCGAGCGGGCAGGTACTCGCTAAGGGCAATGCTCGATCGAGTAATGGCCCCTAGTGAGTATGCTCGCTCATCTCTATTCTCAATGCATGTATGAAAAAAACAACTTCAGAATTTGTGGCAGCCGGTGATTCAGATTAGCTGTTTTAGAGAATTGCTTTTACTGCAATTTTCTAACATTTTATTGAGTTTTTTCCGTCATCCAAATGGAACGTTCATGCAGGTCTTATTCCCCTTGACTACATGATCGCAACATATTTAAGGCTGGAAAGAAAGATATAAGGATATAGGCACACGATCAGACACCGTTCACACCAAACATAAACCGAATGTGCAAGCAACAAGGGGAAAACAGGGACATAGACCCTATACCAACACCAGGGGGCCTGATACTCACCAATTGTACTTACACAGTAAGTAGATGAGAATATAAATAAGTACAAGTAAGATCCGTGATGGGAGGTGAAACTTTAGCTTTTTTTAACTTTTACGTGATCGCCGTTATCCATTGGATAACGGCGATCAGGTGACTGCGAACCGCATACTGTGGCCCCCTATGAAATCTTCATGCTCTTGGCTACATTTAGTAGCCAGGTAAGGGGAGATTTTAAATTACCCCAGCAATCTGCAACTTTTGCGCCTGCGTCCGCCATTTCGGCAACGGACGCGTGCGCAGAAGCTGGGGTAAGGTCTGCGGATACATCCGGGGGCCTTAGCTACCTAATTTCCTCTCCCCTCATGGATATGATCCATGAGGGGAGATGAAACAAACTTTTTTCTTTTTTTTTTACTCTTTTTAAAACTTTTACGTGATCGCTGTTATCCATTGGATAGCAGCGATCATGTGACCGGGAACAGCATACAGCGGCTCCCGGTGACAGCTCCCTGCTCTCGGCTACTCCTACTAGCCGGGAGCAGGAAGTTTTTAAATTTCCCAGCCCTCCCGGCCCTCTGAACATGCGCGTGAGGTAATGCGTCTGGTGTGCATGTGCAGACGCCAGCGGCGGGTCTGGGGAGAAGAAGGAAGATGCCAGACAGCACGGAGGACAGGGGGGGAGTATTCTCAGCTCCCCTTACGGATCCGATCCGTAAGGGGAGCTGATACTTTAATTGTTTTTAACTTTTCATTGACTTTAATGCTGGTGACGGGGAGTGGGGTCCTGCAGCCCTGGATGACAGCTCCGTGCTGTTGGCTACCTCCGGTAACCGGAAGCATGGAGCTGTCAGGTCCTGAGCCTGCAGGGATGTCATTCCTAGAGGATGCATGTTTTTACGTCCTCTGGGAATAAAGCCCAGCAGGCCAGGACGTAAAAAGGCAATGGGCTGGTCACTAAGGGATTAAACATCTACACCCACACGTGCAAGGGTCAGAGTGTCAGGCTATGTCAGGGGTGAAGGGACTATGGGGTCAGACATCACCTATTTGACAGCGTAAAGGACATCCAATATCTAGAACCACACCTAACAGGGGTAAGGGAGCAGGGGCCTGCAAAATACGCAAACAGGGGAATCAGATGTCCAGACTATCTTTATGGAGGGTGTGGGAGAACGACTCAAACAACAAGGCCCCATTCATGACTCCAAACACCAGAGTTCTGAGAGGGAAGGATGAGGAATGGATAATGATCGGCACCCTTTAGCAAAAGGAGCTGATACTTCTATATATAAATGCATGGTGATTGGCTGGCTGGAGAACTCCACACCATCAGTCAGCCAAATAAACCACGCCTTCAGCAGGAAGTAGATAGTACTACAGGTCCCAGGAGCACAACGTGACACTAAATTAATGGGGCTTTTTTATCGAAAAGAATTGAAGGACTTTGGGCTCCAACAAGTAGACTCCTAGAATTCCAACCCATCCCCTACACTTGGGTGTGCTATACTTTTACTACTAATGCAATTCCAATGATTTCTCCTTTAGTCAAAAATCTTCATTCACCAAAGACATCTTCTTTCACAGATTCTTGTATGGGTGGGGGCACCATTTTGCTCTATCAAATTCTGCTTACTATAGTTAACAATTGACGGAGTATTCCTATGACATTTATGACATAGTTGCTCCACTTTTAGAAAACTGCACACAGCATTGGTATGGGCTTCACCTCCGCGATTCACAGCTAGCAGAAGACTCGTATTCCATGTGGTTATAAACCATTTCCAGCCATAGACTGTATAGAGAAGTGTCCGCTCCCTCCATTCAAGTCTATGCTAGTCCCAGAAGAAGACAAACAAGCTTGTTTGGTTAGATATCTGAGCGCCACCAGTCAGGCATTTATTGAATATCTTATGATTGTCTGAAATGGGGATAACCCTTTCCAATCCACTGTCTGACGTCTGAAGACATTATGATTTAAGGCTGTACAGCTCCGATGTTGGAAGACATCTGTCGGGGTTCTCTTACTGTATGTTGCCAGCCTCTCTGCTGTCAGAGCCTATCCAACGTGTCACCTCATGCAGTACTGGCTTTAGCCAGCAGATAGCGCCGTTGTGTAACAGCAGAAAAAGAGTAAGCCCCCTAGGAAAACCAGGATACAAATTGGATTGGAAAGGGTTAAAAGCATCCTATAATTAGCAGGAAACTTCAGATTTGCTGCAACATAAATCTCAGTTTTGTTTTTTTGTTTTTTTTTACAGCCGCTCTATCATGTACAGATGTAGCAATCGTTACCATGGGAATAATTTACAGCCATGTAGTACATTATAGTTATAATAATAGGCTAAATGTTAAGTTAATGTCTGTGATCTAATTAATATCTAAAGTGAAAAAAAACTTTAACATGTTCTGCAGAAATCTTCTAATTTTCTATTAAAAGGCAGCAGAATGATGTTGTTTTGCGTGGAGATGCCTTTAATTGTAAGAAGATTGTATGAAGAGAAGACAGCAAAAATGTTAAAAAGTAGATATGTAACAAATGAGTGAAAGTCAAAGGGCAAGGACAAGCATTTTCCCAGGAAAAAAAGACAAGAAAGGTCAAAATATTCCCAGTCAACCCAACCAATTTCTTAAGGACAATAACTTTAATCACGAAGCACTTTCAATGTTTTCTCAAACCAGTCAAAGATATAAATTAGAACAGTAAGGACTGAGAATATATGTTTAGTTCCCCTTCTAATTGGATACATAGAGTAGTGTCCGGGGTAAGTAGTGTTACAGTGCAGTGCATGGATGTCTTTTGCTGAAGACTTTAGAAGGCAACGTCTTGCATTCTGCCCATGTCTCAGTACACACATGTGTATCAGCTGCTGATCGGTCTGTATAATTTACTAAAAATCTCCAGGGCCAATTGTGAAAAATTGGGAAATAGCTGATTGGTGATTGGTTACTTGCCAGTTTGGTTACAGTCAGCTGTTGTGAGATGGGTTGTCAACCTGTACCCGCAACATTGCTTAAAGGGCCACTCTGGGATTGCTTTTAATTAATCTATTATGTAGCTAGCCCCACAGTATATATAAGTGGGCTAATGCTACCTTGGTTAGTTATTTTTTTCTACCTGGATTTGCCACCCTCTTTTTTACATGGTCATGTGATCTCAATTCTGACCAGTTCAGATCTACTTCGTTTTATGGATTCATGAAAAAATGTGTTTTCGCCGGAGTGGCCATTAATGGAGGTTTCGTGAGATTAAAAATATCAAATTTCTTTAGAAATAGCACTTTTGTCCATAGATTGTGTCTGGTATAACAGCTTGAGCGAACCGGGCTGAACTGCAATACTACACACAACTTGCTACTGGTGCACCTTGACGCCACCGTAAGTGGTGGGTGTACACTAGGGTTAGGCTGCTTAACAGCCAGGTGATGCCTCTACTTCTTGATTGGTTGTTAGCAGCATTGCTGCGCTGATTGACTGGACTGGGCGGTGGAGGAACAGGAAGATGCCACAGCATTGCCCAAACAGCAGAGGCAACTGGGGCGCCGGGGACATTGAGCAGAGATTGAGAGCAGGGGACGGAGAGTGGCAGAACAGCAGGGGAGATGCCACAGTTACAGGTTGTGAGCACCAACACAGCACCCGAGTCGGCATCAGGAGCGTGACCGGGTGCACATTACACTCACAGTGCCCCGTACCTGCTGGCACACTAAGTGTTGGGAGGCTGGTGTTCTGCGGCATCTCGCAGCTGCTGACCCTGCTCTTGTCACCTGCTCTCATACTAGTCCCTTGGCAGAGTAATATATCTAGTACCGGCGGCACCGCTCTCACAGCCCCTGCCAGGGGGATTGGATGGGGAGGCTTTCTCATGTGTCCAGGGAAGGGCCAGGTCTCACAGTCCCGGCTGGGGGTTGGGGGAAAGGGTTTCTCATGTCTCCGTGGAAGGCCCTGCCGCCCTCCCTTCTGCGCTCCCTGCAGCCCCGCCGCTCACAAGGTACTGCTGTATCTCGTGAGCCAATGCAAAGCTAGTGGCGTGACAGTGGGGGGTTCACTCCTGCTGACAGCTGTCACACCCTTAGCTTCCGGTGGTGTCAAGATGCACCAGTACCACACAACCCATAGACAAGATCGCACTGTTACTGGAAAGAAGTACCTACTTTTTTTTAGAATCTCATACAACAGAACTTAAAATGACCTCCATAGATTTGGATATTAGGGAAGATCTAAGCTAAATGCTCTAGTTCTGGCTCAATTTGCACCAAAAAACAAGGCATAAATGCCGTGCACTTTTATTATGTGTTTTAGAGACTTTCTCAACATTTCTTGAAAAATGGAAGTAGCTTATCACAAACATGCCTGGCTAAACTGGAAAGGGGTTTGACCTAAATGTAACACTGTGACAAGTTAAGCAATGCAATAAACAAAAGTATCTAAAGATGCACCAAATTCAGCGGATTATCCATCATGGCACATTTTTAGACTGTTTAGTAAAAGTTTACACAGTCTAGCTAATGCAATAAATCTGCCCCAATGTGACCTATAGTTTATAAATACTCGGGCACATTTATTATTCTTCGTATGCCAGTTTTCTGGAATACAAAGTTTTTGGGCTTTTATGCCGGAGCCACCCTGTTTTCAAAAGTGGGCAGGGCCTAGCCTTAGGGGGCACAGAAAGTGGCCTACATTACAGCAGAAATCTATGTGTCACTATTAGCCTGGCGCACGGCTTACTTAGACTAGCCTATGAAATGCTGGTCTAAGTGAATATGCCCCACAGTACTTGCGGGAAATCAATATTGAAAGAGATCATCCATAGGAGTTTCAACCTCTTACATGTTTCATGTATCGCAACTTATCATAAAGTATTATAACAATGCCTGGTGTAGAGCGACCCTGCTGAGATACCCTAATGAAGAATAAGGGGTATCGGAGATGGACGCAGGCTTTACAGTTTATGGCTCCATGATGGGGGGGAATCTGCAAACTCAAAAACAGGATGATACGAGGATGGTTTTATGTACTTATGTTCAGAAATACAAGAGCCTCTTGAAGAAGTGGAAACTGTGGGAAAGCATGTAGTATAAATAAGGTCATTAGTTGGTTTTCGTCTCGCAGTTTAGTTTAAATTGAGTCAATGTGTTTTACGTAAGTGCAGCATTCAAAAATAGTTATGAGTGGACAATACCCATGAGGCCGGAAGCTTCTTCCCAGCAGGGACAAAGGAATCCGGAACAGCTGGGAATATACTGAATAAGATACATTGGGGTTTAGCACAGCGGAAGATAGCGTGAAACCACTTCCCCGCCTACCGCCGGCCGCGTCATGTGACGCGGTGGGCATGTCATGTGACGTGGCCGGCGTGTCACATGACGCTGCGGCGCGTCAGGCCGAAGCGTCATGCGGGAGCAAGGACGCTGGATCCGCAGGTAAGTTTGGGGGTCTCTGGGGGGCGCCGTGACGGGCCTTAGGCCTCATGTCCACAGGGAGAATCAGGCCTGCCACGGATTCTTCATGCAGAATCCTGCAGCGGGTCCCTCCTTTCCCGCGGACACGAAGCTAAAAAGTAAGCATTACTTACCTGTCCAGACGCTGCGGATCTGCCCTCCGTCGCAGCCGGATCTTCTTTCTTCAGCCCGGCGGATGTGCTCGGCGCCAAGCACTCTTCTTTTTTTTGAACTCCTGCTCTCCCGCGCAACCTTGCCGGAGAACAGGAATTCAGCTGTCGGTGTGCCGCGGATCCGGACGGCTTCCATAGGCTTCAATGAAAGCTTGCGGAAGACCCGCACTAAAATGGAGCATGGAAAATGACATCCGCAGGTATTTAATTACCTGCGGGTGTCCAGTGCATCCCAATGGGGCGCGGATTACGCGTGCGGGACACCGCTGCGGATTTGTCCCCGTGGACATGAGGCCTTAGAATGCTCCATATTTATCCCAGTAGCTTCGCTGAATATAAATTTGACTTAGTTCACATCAAAAATCATTGCACCAAAATTTTGGCACAATTCGCCACAATTTGGCACACTTTTCTGGTTCAATTTAGGTCACGTCACTTTTTCGGACAAGTTAGAAAAATTTTCTGAAAGTATCTAAAAACACATGAAAAGTATGGCATAAGCATGACCGGACTCACGCAAGGGCATTTGCGCAACATATTGAGTACGCCATGTGCAATACGCAGTAAATAGAACCCCATGATTTCAATGGATTCTCTCACATGAGATGTTTTATGCGCGCATTTCGTTTGCACCAAAAATACGCAACATGTTCTAATTTCATTCATATTGCGCACGAACTCATTTAACTTAATTGGCCACTGAAATCAATGTGAGCGTGTTTGCGTGATTTTTTTGTGTTGGCAGATATGCATAACTTGGTCGCGCAAAAAAAACTGTGAAAATCCACAAGCTGGGGCGCAAAAACGCAACGCCCATCACACAAATATGCATGTAAATATGCTTCTACCTGTTTTAAGCCGGCCTAAGACAGGTATCCGGCATAATTTGCGCCAGAAATGTGTCGTATTTTGAATAGTGCATAAGCCCCAGTGTCTACATAGTAAAACATATGGAGGGAGATTTATGACACTGTCTTTGTTGCCCACTGCAACCAATCACAGCGCACCTTTCATTCCTCACTGTGCTCTTCAGAAATGTAAGCTGCTCTGTGATTGGTTGCTATGGGCAACAAAGACAGTTTTTCTTTTAGGTAGTTTTGATAACTCTGCTCCGCGGTTTTTAATGGGATCTTTGGGTTAAATGGTTGTTTGCCAAAGGTAGTGTCTAATGGGCTGCCTGATTTACGATAACAGTCCTAGCGCGCTGCAGTGTATTACTTGTTTGATTAGTAAATTGCATGTTCAAGTGCCCTACTGGCACTTATAATTAAAGTTTTTAAAACAAAGGTTTTGAAAAAAAATTCTAATTAATCAAACAGTTTTCTCTCACGGAGTCCCTTATTTTTGTTAAAAGATCTATACATCATTTGTTTTGCATCTCGAAGGACTTGTACAATAGAAGGAATATATTACTTGTCCTGCTTGGTGAATATTGAGAAAAATGGCAAAATTGCTATTTTTTTTGTTCATTCTGAATCCAAAATGTGCAACACAAACGACGAACGTGTTATATGTAGCCCAAAATGGCCCTAATGAAAACTACAAGCTGCCCCACAAAAAGGAAACCATCACACAAGCTCTGCGGATGGAACAGTGAAAATGTAACGAGTCTTCAAATGCCACAAAAACAGATCATTTACCGAAATAAAGCGTTTTATAATGGAAACGTATCCGTCTGGCATTTTTTTAATTTAGCTGCCTTGTTAGACAAATTATGTTCCTGCAAATTTGACTTCTTTCACACGAGCGCATATCGGACCGCCATTTTCACAGCCAGCCAATATACGCTACGTTGGAAGTGAAAAGTCTGGTGAACAGGCACACAAATCAAACGTTTGTACGCCCGTTCATATGGCCTGGTGAGGCCGAGCTCACCAGGCCATCGCCCATTTCCCCTCCCTCCTCATCGCAGGCTCAACTCTTGTTCCTCCTCGCTCGTCTGTACAATAGGAGCGGGTAGGGGTGGAGCTAAGTGCCGATCTTCCTCGTTTCCACCCATTGATGGCTATGGACAAGGGGCGGAGAGAGGGCAGGCGCTTAGCTTCACCCACATCCCAGCCCTTGTCCATAGCTATCAGTGGGAGTAGGTGGGTGGGCTGGTACTTAGCGCCTTTGCGCCGCCCCCCCATTGCACAGAACGAAGGGGGTGGAACGAGAGGTGAGCCTGCACAGGAGGAGGAGAACAGATCCCATCTACGGCCACTGCCATGGACTCCCATAGAAGCCCATGCAGCAGCCGACGTATTCCGGCCCAAAAGATAGTTCTAGTACTATCTTTTGGGCCCGACGTTAAAAAGCCCGGCGCTATATTGGCTTGGCCGGGCGTTTTTACTTCTCGGAAATGCGCCCATGTGATCTGATGCATTGGAATCCAATGTATCAGATCACAGTGTATATCGTCTGGCTGTGAAAGTGGCCGGCCGATATGCACTCATGTGAAAGAAGCCTCAGGCCGGCTTAACATCTGCGTTTGATGCAGCACTTTTTCTTCCATCCCACAGCTGCGCAGCTAGGAGGAAAGCGGACGACCCCGTTATAGTCAATGGGGTCTGTCCAGCGCTGTTCGGACCTGTCCACTGATGGAGCCATTCGGCCGCGGGGTACCCCTTACTTGCTCCCCGGAGCAGTAAAGTGGAACCCCCGATGCCGATGTGAAACCACCCTTACGGTATTAAAATATTCAAATTGACTAAAGTAATTCTTCTGTATGAATTAGTGTCTGTTCATATTAGTATTTCACGAGATTCATCAGAGGTTCGGGTGCCTAATGGCGAGATTTGCACATTTTTATTGGCGTCACAAATCCCGAAGTCCCGACAGATAGCGGATGGACCCCTTTATTAGCCAACGAGATTATCAGGATTTGTCAGAATCCATTAGCCAACAGATCCGTCGTAGCTTTGGGGATATTGTCAGACGCTATGGCGCTGGTGCGAACAGAGTGTTTAGGGTTTATTTATGGCTGGTTTATGGAAATGTTTGCCCTACTGTATACATCAGTAAGCGTATTATATCTTTACGGCTTTGTCAAGAATGGCTTAAAATAGCCAAATCCATCTTACGTCAGAGGGTTAAAAGTGGCAGCCGGAAAGCAACTGGATCCTTGTGACACATTTTCAGCTTGTTATTCTTTGTCCTCATTATTTCTTGCAGGAATTGAAATGTCTAAAAATGCTAAATTAAAAGCAAGAGTGTCAAAGTAAACTAATCCATGCTGGGAGATGAAGAATATTTCTCTCCGTAATTGACTGTTTCCGTGAACCCACTCTGACCCGAGCCGCTGGGACTATTTTTCTATATATTACTGTATATCTAAGAAATATTTTTCCATTGGATGTTATTTTGTTTATTTTTCACTGTTTATTGCCTTTTATGTATTCCATATTCAACCCCTTTACATTTCACGAGCTAAATGCTATATTTCTAGAGAGGACAGAATGCGGTTACAAATGGATCTGCATAAGTTCGGGGCAGAAAAGTGGTAAATGAGGTGTAACACTGATAAATGTAGGGTTCTGCACATGGGCAGAGGAAATACATGTCACCATTACACACTAAAGGGGAAACCACTGGGTAACACCGACATGGAAAAGGACTTGGGGGTTTTAGTTAACTGTAAGCTTAACTGGAGCAACCAGTGCCAGGCAGCTGCTGCCAGGGAAAATATGATCATGGGGGGCATCAAAAGAAGTCTAGGGGCCCATGATGAGAACATTGTTCTTCCTCTTTACAAGTCACTGGTCAGACCACACATGGAATATTGTGAAAAGTTTTGGGCTCCGGTACTCAAGAAGGACATATCAGAGCTTGAGCGGATACAAAGGGGGCAACTAAAATAATAAACGGAATGGGTGGACTACAATACCCAGAGAGGTCATCAAAATTGGGGTTATTTAGTTTAGAAAAAAGACAGCTGAGGGGTGACCCAATAGCTATGTATAGATATATCAGGGGGCAATACAGAGATCTCTTCCATCATCTATTATACCCAGGACTGTAACAAGGGGGCGCTCTAATAACTATGCATAATATATCAGGGCTCAGTACAGTGATCTCTCCATCATCTATTATACCCAGGACTGTAACAACGGGGCGCTCTAATAACTATGTATAGATATATCAGGGGACAATACAGAGATCTCTTCCATCATCTATTATACCCAGGACTGTAACAAGGGGGCGCTCTAATAACTATGCATAATATATCAGGGCTCAGTACAGTGATCTCTCCATCATCTATTATACCCAGGACTGTAACAAGGGGGCACTCTAATAACTATGTATAATATATTAGGGCTCAGTACAGTGATCTCTCCATCATCTATTATACGCAGGACTGTAACAACGGGGCGCTCTAATAACTATGTATAGATAGATCAGGGGGCAATACAGAGATCTCTTCCATCATCTATTATACCCAGGACTGTAACAAGGGGGCGCTCTAATAACTATGTATAGATATATCAGGGGACAATACAGAGATCTCTCTCATCATCTATTATACCGAGGACTGTAAGAAAGGGGCGCTCTAATAACTATGTATTGAAATATCAGGGGACAATACAGAGATCTCTTCCATCATCTATTATACCCAGGACTGTAACAAGGGGGCGCTCTAATAACTATGTATAGATATATATTGGGTCAGTACAGAGATCTCTCTCATCATCTATTATACCCAGGACTGTAACAAGGGGGCGCTCTAATAACTATGTATAATATATCAGGGGACAATACAGAGATCTCTTCCATCATCTATTATACCCAGGACTGTAACAAGGGGGCGCTCTAATAGCTATGTATAGATATATCAGGGGACAATACAGAGATCTCTTCCATCATCTATTATACCCAGGACTGTAACAAGGGGGCGCTCTAATAACTATGTATAATATATCAGGGGTCAGTACAGAGATCTCTCCCATCATCTATTATACCCAGTACTGTAACAAGGGGGCGCTCTAATAACTATGTATAATATATCAGGGGACAATACAGAGATCTCTCCCATCATCTGTTTATACCCAGGACTGTGCTGTAACAAGGGGGCGTCCTCTATGTCTAGAGGAAAGAAGGGTTCTACACTGTGGATTCTTTACTGTAAGAGCAGTGAGACTATGGAACTCTCTGCCTGAGGACGTGGTGATGGTAAACTCGATAAAAGAGTACAAGAGGGGCCTGGATGCCTTTCTTGAGCGATACAGTATTACATATTATATCACTGATTACTTCAGAAGGGTCAGTGATCCGGGGATTATTCCTATTGTCAGATTGGAGCCAGGTAGGAATTTATTCCCCTTATATCAGGAAAATTGGCTTCTACCTTATTCGGTTCTTTTTTGCCTTCCTCTGGATCAACATTGGGGATAATAGGCTAAACTGGATGGACAGATGTCTTTTTCAGCCTTAAATGCTCTGTTAACATCAACCCAATAGATGAAGTTGGCATTGGAGCTGTCAACATGTATAGTACAGCTCTAGTTTGGAATCATTTAAAGGGAATGTGTTATTAGAAAGTGACTTATTCTTTGAATCAAATTTTTATGTTACACGTATTTTTTAAGAATTTTTGATGATTTTTTTAAATGACTCCTGTCCTGATGCCTCGCAACACTTTCTGTTCTGAAGCAATCACTTCTAAAAAGCCATCTCATTATCATCATAGGAAGAATTACAATGAAAGGTAACACTTATATACAGACATCATAGGATCACACCATTACCAATAGGAGATGGTCACATATCACCTCCTCCCTATCCACGTACGGCGATTCTTGCACGTCACAGAACATGTTTGGCTTACTGACAAATTTGTTTCCTTCCCTAAACATAAGACATAGAGCCTGATTTGCAGCCAAGGTACCGGCGTACCCTGGACTTCCCCCCAAACGCTCTCCCGGTCCATGTGGAACTCAACAGGGGTCTAGTGGCTGAGTGGACAAGTGCTATACCACCATAAAAGTGAATTAGGACCAGCGGTGGGGTGGCCTGTCTGTGATGGGCTATCCACATCCGGTGAGTCCTAACTTTTTATAAGTCTACTATTTTAATATATTCAGACTTTCGAGGCGCTGCCCTAGACTCATTATATGTGTAGGGGTTGTCTTATTGAAATAACATCTTTGAGGCTATAACTTTAGTAATGTCTGGAAAGTACCATAATGGATCCAATCACGGGGATGTGTGTTATCATGCATTTCTTTCACTGGTTTGCCCATGCGATTCATCTAAATGGAAAATTCGAGTCCCATAAATTCTTGTGTTCCTCCGTCCTGACCTTTTTGCTGGTCTTACAATAGTTTATGTTTTGGGACTCAATCATATAATTCTGTAGCATAGTCATAGACTTGCATATAGAGATGAGTGAGTATACTCGCTAAGGCACATTACTCGAGCGAGTAGTGCCTCAGCCGAGTATCTCCCCGCTCGTCTCTAAAGATTCGAGGGCCGGTGCGGGTGACAGGTGAGTTGCGGGGGGGGGAGAGAGGGAGAGAGATATCTCCCCTCCGTTCCTCCCCGCTCTCCCCCGCCGCTCCCTGCTCTCCCCCGCCGGCCCCCGACGAGCGGGGAGATACTCGGCTAAGGCACTACTCGCTCGAGTAATGTGCCTTAGAGAGTATACTCGCTCATCTCTACTTGCATAGTCTTCTGCTAATATAGGCATATATTTAATACCTTTATGGGTGCATGGGCTAGTATTGTCAGATGTATAACGCTTAGAAATAATGGAGCTTTAAGGACATTGTGCCCAGAGTGTACATATGTGCCAGATCTAAAAAGAAAGGGCCTTTTATTCTCTATTGTAGGGTTCTGAAATAGTTTCTGAATTGTTCTGCTGACTGAGTAGTAATTTGCAGTTGCAAAATGCACCTCAATCACTTGAAGTGATTTCCCCCGATCCAGGTTAGTACTGCCTGACAGGATAAAACACATGCCTGCAGATTATATGGTTGGCTTCATGAATTTCATTCCCTACACTCAGCTGTACAAACTGCTTAATGCAGCAGACTAAACATTAGGGATCTCGTCGAAAAAGTTACTAGCCAAATGTTAGCTAAATAAACTGTGCTTATCTGGCAAGTTATAACCGGATTATATTAGCCGGTACGTCACGGTCAACCCGTAAATGTGTTTTCATGAAAATGATTGCCATAACATGCAGATCAGCACGAAAGTGAAGGAAGGGTCAAACTCACAGCCATTCTGCATAACACTTTTACGTTGAGTTACGTCTTACACCATACCTACAGATGAGAAAGAAAGGAAAAAGTTAAGGGATGGGTGAAGCTGTCTTGAAAGGAGGGAGGAAGTCGTCATCAATCCAGTGAGTATTGATGGATAGGTAGATACCTATATGAATAAAAACTAAGAATAGACAGATAGTAGTCTTGGCTGCTCCTGATCAATGAAGGTCATGAGACCCTTGCCAATTAGTAAAGTCATGATAAACTTGGGTTGCTCTAACCGATTACATCTGAGGAACACCCTCAAGCCTCGTGTAGCACAGAGTGTAGTATGCAGTCCTAAGCTCTCGTTCATGACCTGAAGGTTGGGTGGTTCAGGTTGACTCAGCCCTCTATCCTTCTGAGGTCGGTAAAATAAGTACCCAGCTTGCTATGGTTTAAAAAAAAAATGGGGAAACCACCCCACAAAAACAGTCAAGAAAACGTCACGATGTGACATCACTCTAGGAATCAGTAATGATTTGGTGCTTGGATGCCCTGCAGTCAAATGTTATTAGTGCTGTGACTACATGGCAGTAGGCCACTTTAACCCTTATGTCCTAATTTTCAGTCTGTAAAACTGAATTAGTGCCAGATAAGGATACAAAATTGAAGAGAGGGGAGCCCAATAGATATATCCTTAAAACAGGGATTCTTAACACCAAAAATGATGCTACACATCGGCAACTGAGGTGTCACCCCAGGGGTACCATCCCGAGTGATAATCAATTAACGTGAAAAGGTAGGAGAAAATCTATTATGATATGGAGATATGGCCACTCTACTAGATTTCTCTAGATTCTTGGTAGATACCAATGGTTGATAATCCAGCTGCTAGTCAGACTGAGTATTGACATATCATGACCCACCTCACAAAGTACCACTACATATCTATGGACCCTCTCTTAACCCAAAGTTGGTGCCAGCCCAATGGATGCTACCTAGGCATGACGCTTACAGGTGGGTTCCTACAGGGCATGGGTTCCTACTGAACATATACTTTAAATCCAGCATTGTTTAAAGTGTTTCATACTGTACATTGAATTGGTGTCAAATGATGTAAACAATGTAAAACTGTAGTCCCACCAATGTCATCCATGGAGAATAATACGGGCAGTAATCAGGATCCAATGCTATATTCCAAGGCTATGTTCGCACCTACATTGACATGTTTCATTTTCCTGCTCTGGTATGGAAGCAGAAAAAGGGGAACCCCCTGGTGAAATGGATCCATCTCATGACAAAACTGAACTGCGCCAAATGGACCCCATTGACTTTAATGGGGTTCATTTGGTTTCTGCTCAGCCGTCCAGCATCTTACAGGATGAAAAAATCCTTCACGAAGGACTTGTTCTTCCAACATCTTGTATCGCATCTTCAACGAAACCTCCGGTTCCCAACGCAGATGTGAACATGGCCCAAGAGAATCAATCATAAAATAAGTATGACATTCCACGGTAAATCATACCGAAGCTGAATATATTTGTATCACTAATATAAAGCATTTCTCGGAACCCCAAAAATTTCCATCTGGGTCAACTGGATCAGGAGGTCGGGAGTTAAATAAAAAGCTGACAATGTAGCTCGATAACCTTTCTTCCTGCCCGGAGTTATTAACGTCTTTTGCGCAGCCAATAAATACAGGCGCAAAACCTGACAACAAGGGGTATTGATTTAACATTACGATAACTTATGAATTGCACTTGTTTTCCGAAGCCTTTGAAGGAACCAAACAGAATATAAATCAGGTCTGTCGTACTTCCTCATGGATTTAGTAACATTCGTTCGCCATGATTTATACCTCATGAGACCATATTCATTATGGCTGATAATTTTATTTCCCAGGAGCCTCTCCACATTGTTATCTTTCAATAACGCTCCGCTGGCTGGACCCCGGTTGGAATCCGGCTCGCTTTTAAATAAAGGTGCCAAAAATATTTCATGCTAATCTTCGGATACTAAAACCAATAAGTGTGTATTCTTGAATAATTCATTTATTCGAGCTGGTAAAAGATTTTTAACCCCGTGATTGCAAAACACAGGCTTGCTTGTTCAAAGTGCTTCTAATCATGCTTGTCCGTACTCTGTGATAGTTCATCCTCCTCATCCCTATAACATTAGTCCTATGTTAATATTTTTTTTTTTTTTGCCATGACCCTATCTTATAATCCACACAGCTTTCACTTGAATGGCATTCTGTCACTAGGATTGTATGAAGCCATAATAAAGCTAAACGAGTGGGTGCAGTTATATGTGCTGACCACCTCTACAAGTTCCCATTCGGGGGGAACAAATAAATGGCACCCTGCATGGTAATGTACAAACAAAGTTGCCACAGTGCAACCAAAAGCCTGTTGGTTATGACCTCCACCTCCAAGTAGAACATAACCTTCATTATATAAGTGAAATAAAACACCTATGAAGATATTTAAATTCTAAGACTCTTTCAGTCCTATAAAGTGTTCATGGATCATAGATCATGCCATAGTGGTATAGAAATTGAGAGGTCACCAAGCCGTCTCCTATCATGCTGGAATATGTACCTTTAACATGACAACGACCCAAAGCATACTGTCAGGACCAGCGGCTCCCAGGGCCTCTGTGCCTGTACGGCTGGTCCTATCACCTGGGCGGTTGGGGTGAGGTGCAGGGAAGCCCCAGTGCTGGTGACCTCCCCTGGCAACCAGGATCCCGGACACTGGCTCCCATGCCCAGGGGGCGGCGCCTGGGTAAGCGGTTTGCTGGGGATGCCGTCCCCATTGCCATGACATCCTGTTTAGCATATTCTGCACTCGCTGCTGGATGTCTGGGTCTCTGCACTCATTGCCTTATGTCTGGGTCTTGCTTCTGGCAGGCCCCCGCCCCAATCAGCTGCTGGATCGGGAGTTCTGACAGCATTTAAATGTCTCAGTTGCCCCCTAACACTGCTAGTGTAGATTTGTCTCCAAGCTACACCCGCATTATTCTGATCTGATTTCCGTTGTGACTCTCTTCTTTTGGACCTGACTTTGACCTCGCCTCATCCCTGGTACTGCGTATTCTTGCGTTGCTGACCTGGACTTCCTGACCTGCCACAGTGTTTGTTTGTCTCTGATTGTAAGTCTGACCCCTTGCCCCGCTTCCCTAGAGAGTATAGGGACCGTCGCCCAATTGTCGCCTGGGGCCTAGCCCAGGGGGACAAGTAGGTAGGGACAGGGGTTGCGGGCAGCTTTTAGGGACTACCACTACCAGGACCCCAGTTCCCTGACACATACCTCCAAATAAACAAAGGAATGGTTTCTGCAGAAGATTAAGGTTTTGGAATGGCCCATACCGGCAAGGGAAAAAAATCATGCCATGTTCTATCTTTGGGCATTCCCGTGGAATGCATCGTCCATTGTTTTCAACTGGACCTTAAAAGTCATTGCCTAGCACTCACGTGCGGTGATGTTTCCCATTGAAATTATGCTTCTTTGACGTGCATGAAACACGCGCCTGAAAATCGCAATTTCACAGAAGTAATGTAAGGAGTTTTTGAATAAAAATCGTGAAGAATGCATGTTGGCAAGCGCGATATTGGACCGAGAACCTCAACCCAATATCGTGTTCGCCCCTGCAAATGTAGCCTAATGCATAGGATGCCTTAAGCAGTAGTGCATGTTTTCCAGTAAGCTTGGATAAGGCCCCTTAAACAATTCACCTGCATTGACTTTGCATAATTGACAAAACCCATTAAGATTCAATATGTGTAGTTACTTTGATTATTATTGTAATGTATGTGTCAAAATCTCCAACAATAGACACAAAAGCGAAAACTTGTGGTGTAAGGAGTTTTGGTATCAATTCATTGGATGTAAATGTTCTGGAGGAACAGAGCAAAGCTTGTGAAACTAATTAGCGTTACTGATGACAAAAAGAAAAGGACAGCGTTAAATTATGTACAGTAAAGTGTAATGAGACACTATTTCAGAAGAATTACAGCCGCCAACATACATTAAATTGAAATATGTCATCTGTGGTTTCGCCTTTTTTTTTATGGAAGCCAGTGGTGGAGGCACGGGGCTATTACATTACAGTATTCACTGTATCTGCCTAAGTTCAAGGTTAAAAAAAGCTTTCACATCTAATTTAGAGACACAATATACAGGATTACCGGTATTAATGTAACATCTTGATTTACAGATCGGAGGCGAGGTTGCCAGTGAGGAGGTTAGGAATTCATTTTTTGGGTCTATGATAACTGTAGTCTCTTTTGGCCTTCCTTCATTTCATCTGAGGTTTGTAAGTATTAAAGGTTGAAACTGATGGAGTTTAAGAGTTGTGTAAAACCATTGAGCGCCATGGGATTTATTCCTTGTACTCTACATGGAAGTCAAGCATATGAATTGTAGATCAGCAGTCTTGGGGGTTTCTGTGAAGACCTAGAGGCTGCCAACCTCTGATCTGACATAAGCTCACGAGAGATGTGCTGTCTTCTAGGTGCACAAATCAAAGATGCATTTGATAGGCTATCCAGACTCTTTAGTTATGCAGATGACTAGCCTTTCCTACTAGTAAATGTAGGGACAAATAACACTGCAAAAAAAGGGACCTTGCAACTATCTGTGAAGAATTTGAAGACCTCGGTAGTAAAGTGAAGGAACTGGGAGCACAGGTAGTCTTCTCATCCATCCTTCCAGAGGATGGCCATGGAATAAGGACATAGAATAGGACTTTAGAGGTGGACAACTGGCTACGGCAATTGTGCCGTCAGCAAGGATTTGGATTTCTAGACCATGGAGGGAATTCCCTATATGATGGACTACTTGACAGAGATGGGTTGCATCTTACAATGTTTATCAAATGGAAAGATGGGGCATATCGAAGAGGAATATAATGCAGTCGGCAGAAACTATAAGGCAACTGTCAGGATAGCTAAAGCTAATAGTAAATTGAGGCTTGAAACAGGTGACCAAAATCAATAAAAAATATTTGGCGAGTATATCAAAAGAAAAGTCAAAGATGTTATAGGATGCTTACAGGATGAAAATGGTGAATTGGTAAAAAATTATGAGAAGGCCGAAAATTAAAATTCCTATTTTGTATCTGTTTTCTCTCAGAAAGCAGATGTAACATCAACTGATCTTCCCTGTGATATTGAGGAAATAAAAGAATGCAGGCTATCTATAAGCAGAGAGATGTTGTGGGAACACTAAGGCCGCCTGCACACGGGCGGAAATCCCGCGGCGGTATTTCCCGCGGGATTTCCGCCGCTGAAAGTCTGCATAGGAGTGCATTACAATACGCACTCCTATGCAGACGGCCGCGGTTTGGCCGCGCGAAATCTCGCGCGGCAAACAAACCGGGGCATGTCCTATTTTTGTGCGGAGCTCGCACTCACCCGGCCGCCGGCTATGGTCTGCGCATGCGCCGGCTGCGCGGCAGCCGGCACATGAAAGAGCCGGGGCCGCCAGGCGCGGGTGAGTACGCGCTCGTCACTGCAGGCTCTCGGGTCGGGTCCCGCGGCGAGAATTCTCGCCGCCGGATCCGACCCGCTCGTCTGCAGGCGGCCTTAGCCAACTTAAATGAATTGAAGTCTCTAGGTCTAGATGAATTACATCCTACGGTAGTATACTAAAGGAATCAGCAGAAGTAATTGCTGAACCACTAATCTAACTTTTTGAAAATTCCTGGAGAACAAGAGAAGTCCCAGAAGATCAGAAAATGGCAAATGCTGTCCCTGTCTTCAAAAAAGGGAATGAGGTAGATCCAGGAAACTACAGGCCTGTGAGTTTAACTTCTATACCGGGAAAGATCTTGAACAAATTATTAAACAGCTTGTTTGCAAGTACTTGGATAAGAACAGAGTAATTAATGAGAGCTAGCATGAGTTTGTAACAAACAATTCATGCCAGACTAATCTAATTTCCTTTTATGACAGAATCACTGACTGGATTGATCAGGGAAATGCGGTAGATATAGTATATATTGACTGCTTCAAACCATTTGACAAAGAATCTTATACCATTCCTATTGAAAAAAATAACCAAATATGGGATCGGCAAGGCAACTAATAGGTGGATTTACAGCTGGCTGAGTGATCGTACTCAAGGAGTGGTCATAAATGGCTGCACATCCAAGTGGAGGAATGTATCAAGTGGGGACCACAAGGCTCTGTCCTAGGCCCAGTAGTGGTCAACATTTTTATAAAGGATATAGATGAGTGAATTGAGGGGAAAGTGATCAAATTTGTCAAAGACACAAAGCTAGGGTGGTTAGCTAACAGAGCAAGGATTCAAAAAGATCTAGACAAACTTGAACAGTGGGCGGCAACTAATAGAATAGTATTTAACAAGGAGAAATGCAAAGTCCCACATCTGGGAATGAAAAATTAAAAATACAAATAAAGAATGGGAGGAATTGGGCTAAGCAACAGCACATGTGAAAAAGACTTGAGCATACTAATAAACCACAGACTGAACATGTGTCAACAGTGTGATGCAGTTGCAAAAAAGGCAAACACAATTCTGGGATGTATTAATAGACGCATGGCGTCTAGATCGTGTGAGGTAATTATCCCCAATACTCTTCTTTGGTCAGATCTCATCTGGAATACTGTGTCCAGTTCTGTGCACCCCAAAAAGACATCGACAAACTGGAACAAGTTCAGAGAAGGGTTACCAAGATGGTGAGTGGTCAGCAAATCATGTCCTATGAGGAACGGTTAATGAATCTGGTAATGTCTAGCTTACAAAAAAGAAGGCTTAGAGGAGACTTAATAGTGGTCTACAAATATCTGAAGGGCTGTCACAGTGCAGAGGGATCAGTCCTATTCTCATTTGTACAAGGAAAGACTAGAAGCAATGGGATGAAGCTGAAAGGGAGGAGACACAGATTATATATTAGACAGTGAGGGTGATCAATGAGTGGAACAGGATGCCACAGAAGGTGGTGAGTTCTCCTTCAATGGAAGTCTTCAAACAGAGGCTGGGATGATTTAGTGAATATTGCACTGAGCAGGGGGTTGGACCCGATGACCCTGGAGGTCCCTTCCAATTCTATGATTCTGTTTTTCTATGAAGACAAGCTCTGATATTAATCTAAGCACAAATGATGTCTAATAGCTCTTCTAATAAAGGAAATATCCTCTTAAAAGCAGAACATACCTTAACATATACAGTAGTAGAAGCCATTATATTGTAGTGGTCATTAGTGGAAGACCACCACTTACATAAAGTGTGAATTGTAAAAAAAATGCATAGATATCACTTGTCTTTTAACAAGAAGACAGCTTGAACACTAGAAGAGAGCATGACGCCTCACTGCACCTTAATATTACACTTCTCAACTCTCCCAGGATCCATGTGCTTCCTTATATTCACTGAGCCTGAAAATTGATGTAACCAATTCCTCTTTTTTTGCAGAAATTGCAATTTATATTGTGCACATAGATTTTCCGTATTCCATAGTGGGTTTATAATTACTTTACTTCTCCCGCGGAGTTGTCTGACATCTAAACTTCAAATTGCAGGCATTTCTCACTTTTAAGCATTAATGAATAATTACTCCGGATTCGCTGCACAATTTAATTGATGTAAATAATTGTACAGTTCTATTCCCTTTTGTTTATCGTAATGTTTTCAAGTGGTAATGTAATATAATTATCTGCCTCTTTACTCAGTGCATTACAGTAATAAAGTGGGCTGGATAATGTGCTCCCTGCATCCATACACTACAAGCTTGTTACCTGCGACTTCGTCCGCGTGGAATTTGTATTTTTATTTAATCTGTGTTTTGCTGTATATGGAGTCAGAACGCTATATTTTCTCCTTAGGGAGAGCAGCTAGATGATGAGTGACTGAGGAGACATATAAGGCCATTCATGCTCCTCTGGGTAATATGCAAATAAGGGAGATGAAACAACACCTCTGCAGCGCCACCTATTGGAAAGCAGCATTTGTTATGTTGTAGGAGTAGTATTATAAATGTGTTCCTTAAATCAGCCTAGGCAAATATATATATATATATATATATATATATATATATATATATATATATACCTTCATTGGAAATAGCTAGCAGTTAAATGGTTAACGAGCTCAATATTATACCCTGGTATGTACAACTGCAATGTTAAAGCTAATGCTCCGCATCTTCCCAGCGCTAGCTATCAAGGGGAGTAACTTCTTATCTAAAGACTGCATTCCTTCCCTCAGATTGGAATATTAATAAAGTCTATGCTACTTGGGTATATAGGAATTACATGTTCACATAGCGACATACACCTGGGGTGTAAACATGTTAATCAATAGCGACATTACATACTAGGCCAATCATGAGTTGTTATGATGTTGGGAGGGGGGGGGGGGGCGTGCATGTAATTGGTGCGTCATGGTCAATTATATTTGTATTGTATTTCCTTTGAATAAATCAGAAGAGTATTGGGGACTGACGGATAACATCAGTCAGTTCAAATACATATATTCATGCATGAAGCTTCTCATTATAACCAATCTGGAGCAGATCAGTGAAATCTTCTGGAGTATGATTTATTCCCATGAGGGCTCCCACACACTTGCGTCTTTTGTCAACGCGATTGTCAATGGGACTTTCTAATGTTAAAAACGCAACGCAACTTGCGTTTTTGGTGCTTTGCGTTGCGTTTTTTGCTTTATGTTGAAATGTAAAAAGTTGAAATAGAAGAAGGAATGTAACTGCAATATGCTATGTCAGCACAATTCTGTACACTACGGTTTTGGTCTTGTCATCTGAGGTAAACTGAAAGCTGCACTGTGATTGGTTGCTATGGGCAACACAGATTTTCTTTAAAATCTCAATCCATGTTAATGTGTCTTTGGTTCAAGTTTTAATCCTGGGCAATGCATGGTATAACTGCTAGTTTAATAATCACATACATGTAGCAACAACGTCTGCCCTTATGTGTCTGCCCATTTGGGGAGGCTTAGTTTATGATGGGCACCGCCTTCCCCTCTATCTCGCCACACAGTGTGGCACCCGCTCAGAGGTGCGCCTGCCCTGCCTTGTCGCACTCCCTAGAGAACTCTATACATTTTCGGAATAAAACTGTAACAAACAGACAGAGTAACTTCTGCATTTCTAATATTAGTATGGATGATGGAGTTTCTCCTCTTCCACCTCTTTAGCACTGAGCTTCATACCTTGGAGGGTGGCCAGGGTGCCCAGGTAGCACTGCCAGAGCTATGCCACCACTTGTGAGTTGCTGAACATAGCGGTGTGGAGGTGCACACCAGAGTTCAGAATCCTAGATGGCATCCGCTTACTGTGCTTGCGACGCCTCCTCTGCCAAGTGCTGGCTTTGTCCTCCATGGAAAGTGCAGAGCTGGTCCTTCTGCATCTGGACCTTGTCATGGGCCACATAAAATGATGTGGCGGGCTGGATTCACATGTGGTCTAGAGCTAAGCAGTGGCATTCAGTCACACATAAAATGTGGCAGATTTGCAGCAATACTATGGATACTCTCAATAATGCCTCAGTTTCTCATGAAGAGAAAAGTCATAGGACGATGGCAAGAATTCTGCCATGTTGGTACTCATGCTATCAAGGTTACAAATGAGTTGCTGTAATACTGCCATTGGCTTACAGGTGACCAAACAGCACTATGGAATCTTATCCTAATTAAGAATCCATAGTATTAAATGATCTCACGGCATTTGGCCAGTACCTTGCCCCCACATATAGGTAAACACTATAGATGAGCGAGTATACTCGCTAAAGGCAATTGCTCGAGCGAGCATTGCCTTTAGCGAGTATCTCCCCCGCTTGAGACTGCAGGTTCGGGTGCCGGCGCGGGGGAGCGGTGAGTAGCGGCTGTCAGCAGGAGGGAGCGGGGGGGAGAGAGGGAGAGAGAGATCTCCCCTCCGTTCCGCCCCGCTCTCCCCTGCAGAGCTCCGTGCCCGCTGCCGACACCTGAACCTGCAGTCTCAAGTGGGCAGGTACTCGCTAAGGGCAATGCTCGCTCATCTATAGTAAACACATCTCCTTGTTTGCCTTTCGTCTCCTCAAACCTTTCTGTTTATACTGGTTGGCAGGGGTGTAACTATAGAGGATGGAGAGGATGCGGTTGCACCCGTGCCCAGGGGCCTTAGGGACCTCTAATGCCTGAAGGGAGCCCAGTACTATGAAAAAAATATTTAGGGGCCCTGTTACTGATCTTGCATTAGGGCCCAGAAGCTTCAAGTTACGTCTTCTGGTTGGTGTAGAGTTTGGTCTTTATTTTGGAAATCCTAGTTTTAAAGTTTTCCACGTACTTTTCGAGAACTCCGAATACTAAGCAGGCAGACGCGGGGAGTAGTATGGTGTGACTTCTGCCTTCTCTGTTCTCAGTGTGGTGCCATTCCAGCTCCAATCTGCACAACATCAGTCATCAGTGTCAGAATGGTTTCTATGGGTACACAGCTGAACAGCCAAACAACCACATTGGTTTTCTGTTCTAAACATAGGAAAAAAAGTTTGCTGCATAGCAACTTTAAACAAATCTCAAAAAGAACCTTCTGCTCTGACAATTCATATCTGTTCGACACCACTGAGTCACTCTCCATGCTTAATGTGTCCTATTAGTAGTCCATTTCTACTAAAAGTAGTCCTTTTCTAACAAAAAAGTGTTCAAGAAGTTTTCTATGTAATTTTCTACTACATCTGATTACTATGGCAGTATGACGTAAGGAAGAATATTGCTTGCGTACTCCCATGCCACCTAGCCCTTTCTCTATTGTTAGTGCAATACTAAGTGGGGCTTCAGTAGAAGACCTGTCTGTTACATGTTACAAGGCCAAATTTCTTCTATACCTACAGCAAGGAACTGAAAATTTAACTTTTGGCAGTAGTTACACTATAAAGGTGCATTTATACACAAAGATGATCGCTTAAAAGATGACTTTTGAGCGATCATTTTGCATAAAACTACTTCTTGGTACTAATGCCTATTAGTACCAATTAGTACCGTGTGAGGTGCTGGGAGCTGTATTCAGGGAAGAGACCTCCTGCTGTTCTCTGATTACATTCCCTTTGTTCTGCCATGGGGCTGACAGCTGAGAAAATGTAATGAGCTGTAATCAGCATTGGGTAGAACACAGCGTGCGGTCCTGCTTATAAGCTCTTCTGACAAACAATGGATTTCATGCAGAACTGAAATCCATCATTCAGCAGAAAAGTGAAAGATGGGCACATTTATACCCAATGATTATTTTGAGTGATAATCTTTGTGTCTAAATGGGCCTTAAGTCTGCCTAATTCTGCATCATCAATCAGATATTTATCAAAATAAATGAGGTGGAAAACGTCACACACACAAACACACAGACTGAGGTTGCCCTTAAATGTTATGCCATCTGAATGAGTTGAATTTCATTTGGACACATTTCCTTTCCAATCTAGGCCACCTTAGATACTTTCTTAATTTTATGCCATCTTATCTCCCCAAATAGACAACTTATGAAAAATTAGTGTAGGTAAGGTAAAGTTCCCTTGGGCAAGCACCGAGTCATGACTGACACTAAGGCCTCATGTCCACGGGCAAAAGAAGAATTAAAATCCGCAGCGGATTTTAACTCTTCTCCTGCCCGCGGATCCGCACCCCATAGGGATGCATTGACCACCCACAGATAGATAAATACCCGTGGAAGGTCAATAAAAGTGATTTTTTAAAAAATGGAGCATGAAAAAATCTGGACCATGCTCCATTTTCGTGCGGGTCTCCCGCGGGGACGGCTCCCGCGGGCTTCTATTGAAGCCTATGGAAGCCGTCCGGATCCGCGGGAGACCTAAAATAGGAATTTACTCACCCGCTCCGGTTCTTCCCTTCGCCGAGGCGCCATCTTCTCTCTGTCGCGGCCGGATCTTTTTCCTTCGGGCCGGCGCATGCGCGGGGCACGTCACCGACGTCATCCTGCGCATCCGCCGGGCCGAAGAAAGAAGATCCGGCCGCGACGCAGAGAAGATGACGCCACGGCGAAGGGAAGAACCGGAGCGGGCGGGAGGTGAGTTAATTCTTATTTATTCTTATTTTCAGCCCTCACGTCCGCGGGGCAGGAGGGACCCGCTGCAGATTCTCCATGGAGAATCCGGAGCGGGCCTGATTTTCCCCGTGGACATGAGGCCTTAGGGTGATGTCTTCTTGGCAGACCTTTTTGCGCGGTGCTGTGCTATTGCCTTCCACAGTCATCTTTACCCCCAAGCAAGCTGGGTACTCATTTTACCGACTTCAGAAGGATGGAAGGCTGAGTCAACCTTGAGCCGGCTACCTGAACCAAGTGGGGATTGTGCTCACAACCTTCAGGTCATGAGCAAGAGCTTAGGACTGTATTTCTGCTGCCTTAGCACTCTGCCTACAGCCCCACATGGGGCTGTAATAGAAAATTTATAAAAAAAAATTAGTGTAGACCAGATAATTAATTCAGCATTGCATATTGAACAGGCTGTAAGTAAGGCCGGTCTCACATGGGCGTAATGTCATTGATGTCGCATGCACAATTTTCCTGCATGCAACATGCAATGCCAATAGACCACTTCTTTCTATTGGTCCACTCACACCTGCGGTTTTTTTGCATGTGTATTACTCGCACAAACAAAATTGCGACATGTATTAACTTGGCACTTATTACACGCACATACAGACTGAGATAGTCAATGGAGATTGGTATCATGCAGCAAGCATGCATGTCATTGCGTACTTTCTGCATGCTCGTACAAGAGAGACATGCGTGCCGCGCCCAGATACCTACAGCCACGTGAGCCCTGCCTAAAGCTATGAATGTAAAACGATCATCGATGAACTACCATGGTCCTTGTCCAGAAGATACGTAAAAGCTGCCGCAAGTTCAGATACTAAATTCTATTCAATGACTATTTTTTATGGAAAAAATGTTTTCGGAGCAGAGCTGACGGTGGCAGCGTGAGCAGCAGGGGGCGGGTTGTTTGTTGGCTCCCATGGAGAGTGCTGTCTGGATGTAACTGCGAAGACCTAGTAAGCTTCATTACAGCATGGCATTGGGAAAGCTCCAAGGCTAATGAGCACATTCAATTGCTGGAGGTCTCACACCCATTACTGAGATACTTCTGCCATCCAATATACTTATCTTGCTCTAATTTGCTGCTCTGTCAAGTCTCATTCTCTGGAGCTGCAGGAGAACATCAGCGAAGCCCGTGCCGCTACAAATTAATCTGGATCCTTGTTTCTGCACTCCGTTGCATCAATAAGCTTCATTGTTTCTAAATGCCTTAAAGTCTTCGGCTTGTATGCATTGTAGTACAATAGTATCCCTATCATTAGCGATAACCAAACAACACGTACAGAGGCGTAACTTGAAGCTTCTGGGCCCCCAATGCAAAACCTGTAACAGATCCCCAACTATAATGCTTTATTCCTAGTATTGGGCTCCCTATATGGAGAAGAGAGGCCTTATGGGCCCCCTAAGGCTCCTGGGCCCGGGTGCAACCGCATCCCCTGCATCCTCTATAGTTACGCCCCTGAACACATATGAAAAGTAACTAGTTAAAGGGGTTGTCCCGCGCCGAAACGTTTTTTTTTTTTTTTTTTCAATAGCCCCCCCGTTCGGCCCGAGACAAACCCGATGCAGGGGTAAAAAAAAAAAAAGTCCAGTACTTACCCGAATCCCCGCGCTCCCGCGACTTCTTACTTACCTTAGTAAGATGGCCGCCGGGATCTTCACCCACGATGCACCGCGGGTCTTCTCCCATGGTGCACCGTGGGCTCTGTGCGGTCCATTGCCGATTCCAGCCTCCTGATTGGCTGGAATCGGCACACGTGACGGGGCGGAGCTACGAGGAGCCGCTCTCCGGCACGAGCAGCCCCATTCGGAAGGGAGAAGACCGGACTGCGCAAGCGCGTCTAATCGGGCGATTAGACGCTGAAATTAGACGGCACCATGGAGACGGGAACGCTAGCACCGGAGCAGGTAAGTGAATAACTTCTGTATGGCTCATAATTAATGCACAATGTACATTACAAAGTGCATTAATATGGCCATACAGAAGTGTATAACCCCACTTGCTTTCGCGGGACAACCCCTTTAATATAACTACATGTAAAAAGAAAGATTTAGGGTGCTTTGTGTGGGGGGGCTCTGTGTGTGGAGCAGGAAAGGGGCACCCCCTACCCAAACGGCTTTGTCTTATGACAGAACCAACAGCGCCGAACGGACCCCGTTGACTATAATTTATAATTTTTTTTATCATTTTCTGCTTTGACCCTAAGGCATCGTTTTTACGCATCAAGTCCCAAGCTTAATTAGCATTTTCTCATCCATTCACACGGGCGTGCAAAATACGCCGCAGTGTGGAATTCCGTCAGTCGGTAGAAATCCTTGGAAAACCTTCTAATAGCTTCTAATGCTTAAATAGCAGCAGCTGTCTTCTTTCCGGACTCCCTCACCTCCTCCCTTTTTTTGTAGCTCCAATAGGAATCTATGGGAGCTTCCAATATTTTTTGTCCAAAGGTAGGTCAAGACCTATCTTTTGACGCAGTGTTAAACAGTCACCGATTTCACGTTAGACGATGCAATTTTTTTTCATGCTCCTGAAAATCGCTCATGTGAATGAAGGCTTTGGAATCCCGTGCCTTACACGGTCGCGATTTTTCGCCGATGTTTTATCTTGGCTGCGTAATAGCTGCGTAAAAATGCTCGTGTGAATGAGGCCTATGGCTGCTTCCACACAGCCCGCTTTTTACCGCAATTGGTATGGCGTTTTAAATGCCGGGTTAATCGAAGTACAATGCCTCCATTGATTTTAATGGGGTTTCGCAGACCTGCGTGCGAAACGCGGCGTGATTTTTGAGCGCTGTCTGCCTTTATTTTCATGCATTTTAGCACTTTTTAACACACCTTCCCACCCATAGGGATGCATTGGACACCCGCAGGTAGTTAAATACCTGTGGATGTCATTTTTCCCGTCAGGCACGGATCCGCGTGCGGGAAAAAATCTGGACAAGCTCCATTTTAGTGCAGGTCTCCTGCCGGGACGGCTCCCGCAGGCTTCTATTGAAGCCTATGGAAGCCATCCAGATCCACGGCACACCCGTACCAGAATTAAAACTCACCTGTCCTGGACGCTGCAGGTCTCCCTTCCCGGCCGGATCTTCTTTCTTCGGCCCGGCGGATGTGCCCGGTGCATACGTGCGGCACGCTGCCGGCGTGCCGAGTACATCCGCCAGGCGGAACAAAAAAGAAGATCCGGCCGGAAAGGAAGGAAGAACCGCAGCGTCAGGAGAAGTGAGTTTATTCTGATTTTTAGGCCTCATGTCCGTGGGGCAGGAGGGACCCGCTATGGATTCTCCATGAAGAATCCACGGCGGGCCTGATATTCCCCGTGGACATGAGGCCTAAGGCTGCTTTCACATTTGTGTTCAGAGGTTACGTTTTCAAATTCTGTTATGGGAGCAGAAAAGGGGAACCCAATGGCCGAGTTGACTCATCTTATGGTGGAACCGGCCGGCACTGAACAGACCTCATTAACTACAATGGTGTCTGTCTGGTCTCCGCTCAGCTGCCCGGCGAAAAAATACTCAACGCTGGACTTTTTCTTTCGGGATTTTGTGCCGGATCTGTGTCGGAACCTCCCCATGGAACTCCCTACGCGGGTGTGAAAGCTGCCTTACCGAAGTCGGTCTGTGCCAGAGTTCAGTTTGTCAATGACCTAATAATGTCTTTGATATCACAATGTGCCGAAAACAGAAAGCAAGGGGCAAAAAGACGCAATGTCAAAGCACATAAGACATGAGCTTCATGAACGTCAATGTATTTCCACGAATTACCGGAGAGCCCCGCAATCTAGTGTCCTAGATCCCCATCAATGAAGGATTGGGTACAAAGTCTTAATATAGATGAAGCTATAATATAAGGCAGCCAATTCCTGAAAACCACTTTTGTGTGATGATAAGTAAATGGCTTCTTTCTTCTAAACCTTCCAGCCTCTTGAATGGCATTGAACATAAAGTATGTACTTTGTCTAATCATATTTTGGAAACCAATGTTTTCTGCAGTGTGGGCTGCATGAGAATGGGGAGTGGAATGAAAAAATTATGCAAACATCATTTTTTATGCTCCTACATGCTTCATAGGCTCCGGCAATGCCCCGCTACTTTACTGGAGTTAGATATTGAAATATAACTAGGAAATGCTTGGCTAGACCCGAAGGCTTAAGGTTATGGAGATATAACTCAGCCACCGGCTGGGCCGCGCATAGCACTGGTAATGTGCCCGGATACATGAGACGTTGGGCAGCACCCACTCCGGAATGAAGCAGAGATGAATGATAAGTAAAACGTCACAGGTTTTCCGATTTTCACCATTTTTGACCCAAATCACTCTGTGGGCTACCGGCTCTGTCACCGTCATGTGATCTTTACATGAATGGGCGATGCCTAGTAGTGGAGAACATAAGTGGTCATGAAGGACCCCTGATGATATCACCGCCATCGATCAGGGGGAGGAGCTGCGATGATGATCATGTGACACGATAGGTTGGGGTAGAAAGGGAAGTGATTGACTCACCATATTCTCTGCTATAGGGTTGCTGAGAACCAAGGAAATGCGGGAAGTTGCAGTTCTATACTTCTATCTTAACTCCCGCCATGAAATACCCTGATATTACATAATAAGGGCTTGTTCACATGGGCAAAGCACATTTCAACCGTGTGAACATGCGTGTTTGCATGACCAATACGCTCTTATGCTCGCGTATTTTGCCGGCTCACCTTACACAGTGGCATACTTACAGGTGCAGGGCACGGGGGGTAACTAGGGCACGTGCCATGGATCATCAAAGATATACCGCATTAACCCCTCATGGTCCCACATAATCATGGTTGTCTGCTATTTAAAATTTAAAAAAGCAGGAAATATCCTAAAATTTAAAAAATACCACTTTCTTCAATCTCCCTCCCATCCAGCGCTGATGCCCCTCTCCTTCCCCCATTTCTTTGGCTCTCGGCATTTTCAGTCTGTTGTACGTATTGGCATCACGGTGTAGTTTTTATTTTAGGACATTTGCTGCTTCTTGTTATTTTATTGAACTGTGATGGACAGCGCCGTAGTTCCAAAGTTTGTGCCCCAGATGCCAAGCGACATTGCATGTTTAGCATAAGGGCTACCGGGCGCTCCTTGGGCATAGTTCTATGGATGGAGTGCTACCCTTATTTCACTGCACACAAAGCCATCAGCAAGGAGCTGGCAGGAGGTAAGAAAATTGTTCCATCGGTGGCACAAGAAGCACAAAGGGCGCCTCTTTAGTCAGTGTAGGACTGGGGAGCCCGGGGTCTACCAATAATATTTATTCTGCGTACCCACAGAACAGATACATGAAAATATTACCTGTCTAAGATGCTGTACTCTGCAATCAGGACCGCCTCAACTATAGGGCAAATAGTGCACCTGCATTGGGCACCCTGGTTGCCCCAGACCCCTGACAGCGGCACCAATTTCAACATTTTCATGTCCTACTGTTGAAAAGTAATGAGGAAATTAAAAAAGTAATAAAAAGCTCTAATCACTTCCAACTTGCCCCTCCTCTCCGATGTCCACTCACTTCTAGGTCCAGTGGTCAGTGTGAGAGATAGGGAAACAGTATCTCTTCTCTGTGCCTTGCATGGGAGACTTCATAGCATCTAGTCTCCTGCTGCTCTCACGTCTTTTCTCTTCTCCATAGATTTTAATGGGTAACTGTAATCTGATCTCTCAGTGAAGTTGAAAAGTCATATTCTCACTGGATATGGACTTTATCAATGAACTCAGAGTGGGTAAATAGTTCGATAGTTATCCCCATCTCATATAATTATGGCTAAGATCGGACTATCCATCTGTATATGGCAGCCAAGGGTTGCTCAGATTGCGGAGACAGCCAAACTGTTTTCTATAAGTCCCATAAAAGTGAATTGAAGTTACAGAAAAAGCGTAGCACTGTGAGTTGCGCTGTGTCTGTAGTACTGGAGTACAGGAACTGCATATCTTGCTATGCTACATAACTGCCATTCATTATTATGGGAGCTAAGGAAACAATGTAGCACAGGGAGCTTGGCTGTTTCCATAATTCCGACCACCGGCAGTTACCACATAAAGGCAGGTATTCCCACCTCAATAATTGTCTGAGATGATAACATTTGTTAAGGAGGCAGGAGAAAAGAAAAGGTGCTCTTAACCCTTTCCAATCCACTGTCTGACGCCTAAAGACATTATGATTTAAGGCTGTACAGCTCCGATGTTGGAAGACGTCCGTCGTGGTTCTCTTACTGTATATTGCCAGCCTCTCTGCTGTCGGAGCCTATCCCACCGTGTCACCTCATGCAGTACTGGCTTTAGCCAGCAGATAGCGCCGTTGTATATTGGCAGAAAGAGAGTAAGCCCCCTAGGAAAACCAAAATACAAATTGGATTGGAAATGGTTAAAAAAGATACTATGTTATGAAGTTTTTTATATTTGCTTGTACTATTGATTAATGGAAAGTTGCTTATAATTGGAAGTACACTTTAAGTTTACATCCTGGCATGGTAGTAATTAACGCAATAGGACATAAATGTACGTCCCGTGGATGGCACAGGCTCAACAGGAGGCGACTGTGACTGACAGAACACCCATCCCCACTGTTAACCCCCTACATACCAGAATCAATGTACATCACGGCAAGTAAAGAGTTCACAGAGGAAGCATGCTCCCTCTGTGACGTCATCAGCCGTCAGCTGTGTAATCGAAGAGGGCCGATGTTTTGCCATGGCAACTGGACGCCAGACACTGGTCTGTGATCACTATTGTGCACAGAGCTTTTATGGTTCAAGTCCCCTACAGAGACATAAAAAACATGAAAACTAAATAAAAACAGTCAATAAAAAGCACGTAGAACAAAAAACTTTTCGTGCACTTTCCCCTCTTTGTTTAATTTATTCTGCAGGTTGTTATGGATACGATGATAGCAAATCTGTGAGTTTTTTATACAAACTATTTATCCTGCAAGACAAAAAACATTTTAAAAAACCCTTAAAAAATGGAGACAAAATTCTTATTTTCTTATCCTAATTTTGCTTCCCAAAAAACGTAATAAAAGTAATCAAAAAAGCAGTATGTACCTAAACCTACAGCTTGACACGCATAAAGCAATCCCTGACAGAGCTCTGTCCATGGAAAAATAAAAAAGTTATGAGACTTTGAATTCAACTATGTGAAAAAAAAATTTTTTAATAAAAAACAGTCTTTAGGGCCTTTTTACACGAGCGTATATTGGCCGGCCGAGAAAATATATATATGCTTCCATCTGAGCAGTCCCCCCCCTTCCCTCCCCTTTACGTCTCTCTGCCTCTCTCCTCCCCTTCCGAGCGGGTTGCAATGGGAGTGGGTGGGACGGGGACAGAGCTAAGCTACTGCCACTCTCCGCCCCTTGTCCAGAGCCAGCAATGGGAGTGGGCGGGACAGAGCAGAGCTTAGCCCCACCCCCTCCCATTGCAAACTCGGGAGTGGAGGAGAGAGGCAGAGAGTTGGTGAGGGGGAAGGAAAGGACTGCTCAGAATGAAGCTTATATCGGCTGGCCATGAAAAAATTTTTGCTGCATGATTAACGCCGTTAATCATGCAGCAAAGAAAAACAATGGCAGAATTGATGAGCTTTTTTCTCCCTGCCCTACTGAAAAAATTAATACAAGTTTTATAATACATTACATGCACCCAAAAATGGTACCAATAAAAACTGCAGTTCACCATGTAAAGAACAAGTCCTCATACGGCCGTGTCGACGGAAAATAAAAAAGTTTTGGCTTTTGAAAAGCATGGACATGAATCACCACCCCCCCCCCCCCCCCAAAAAAAAAAGTTGTGTCTTAATGGCCAAAATACGTTGTGTCCTAAATAGAGATGAGCGAACGTACTCGGTTCGGTTGTTTTCGCACTCGAGCATCGCTTTTTTTGAGTAGTTGACTACTCGAACGAAAAGATTCGGTGGGCGCCGGGGGTGAGCGGGGGGTTGAAGAGGGGAGTGGGGGGGGTGGGAGAGCTCCCCCCTGTTCCCTACTGCTATCCCCGGCTCCACCATGCCGCCCCCCGAATCTTTTTGCCCGAGTAGTCAGTTACTCGAAAAAAGCGGTGCTCGAGTGCGAAAACACCCAAACTGAGTACGTTCGCTCATCTCTAGTCCTAAAGTATTTGTTGTATGCGTGTATTTGTTCCGTTTTTGTTTTCTTTTTTACATAGATGTGCCTCAGGATACACTTCCTTTTTAAATTACTGTAACTATTACACAATTTAGCCTATTTTATAGCTGTTTTCTGGCTAGCAGCTGCCCCTATTGAAATAAAGGGAAGCTTCTAAAGGAGAGCCTGCTAGACCCCATAATAATGTTTAATATGGGTGGTCCTGCCGCTTGCCAGCATATTAATGCAAGCAATCAGAAAAGTAAAAGGGGTGTGTGGCCATGGAGAGAGAAGAGACTGGGAATTACAAGCAGCTTGCAACTTCTGACAAACAGTTATCCCAACTGACCTCCTATGTGCGGCCCATGGAGAGGACCGTTTATGGGCAGATGTACTTTTTCAAAGTTCTACTTTATATGGATCTGTCAACAATTCCCCAACAATTGGTTTCTATCTGTGATCAGGCTGGCAGCAGCATATATATCTGCATGTGTCTGCAGGAAAAGTAGCTGGACGTGACCCATATACAAAGCAGATAGAATAGCAGGGGCTTGCCGGCAGGTCCCCTTTAAGAGCTTGCTACATAAGTTATCTCAGCCATTTATTGTACTGCTGCTGGAAGCAGGACCTCTGCTCAAGATTCCCACATGCAGAGATTACTAAACACTCCAGAGATTACTGCCACATACTGGTGCTGTCAACTCTAAAATACAGCTATGGTCACAATGGAAAATAAGACACATTTTACCCAGACTCCTTTGAGACACAGTAGACCTTTCATCAGTGTTATTTCTTACCCGTTCCCATGGTCAGAGGAGGCGGGATTGCTGCAGGTTTACCGAGCAGTGGTGAAACAAATGAGAAACATTAACAAGGCATAAATCTGACGTTATGAATAAAATCAGTCTCTAAAAGAAAATCATTTAACTCATTAATAGCTGGAGGCCTTTCACTTGATGTCTCAATAGGAGAATATTTAATTTATCCATTCATTTTGGCCTCGGTGACATAGTATGCACACAAGAGACAGCAGTGGTGAGGCTTCAGGTTAAGAAAAGTGCGGAGAATAGAATAAGAACTGAAATACGTGTTAGACTATGTTCACATCTATGTTCGGAGGTTCCCGAGCAGATCCTGAACAAAATGCTGGAAGAGAATGTCCTTGCGTGAAGGACTTTTTCTCGTCTGCCGGATGGCTGAATGGAGGCCAAACGGACACCGTTATAGTCAATTAAGTCCATTTGGTGCTGTTCAGTTCTGTCATAAGACGCATCCGTCCAGCCAATGAAGTTCTCTTTCTTGCTTTAATAACAGAGCGGGAAAACGGAACCAATGGACGTACATGTGAACTTACGCTTAGATGATGAAGGAAATATAGTGATCGTGTTCTAATAGGCTCATTGTCTCAGGCCTTTATCATGGCCACATAACGGCTCACTGTCTCAGGCCTTTATCATGGTCGCATAACGGCTCATTGTCCCAGGCCTTTATCATGGCCACATAACGGCTCATTGTCTCAGGCCTTTATCACGGCCACATAACGTCTCATTGTCCCAGGCCTTTATCATGTCCGCATAACGGCTCATTGTCTCAGGCCTTTATCACGGCCGCATAACGGCTCATTGTCTCAGGTCTTTATCACGGCCACATAACGGGACAAAAGCACGCCCATCTGTTTAAACCCCAACACGGATGCAGGCTTTACTGGATATCGGTAAGTACATATATGTATACTTATATATATCCACACAGTGTATAGTAGTCAACTGAATCAGCTGACTCAGAAAAAGATGACTAGTACAGAAAAATGAAGGTCCCAGAAAACCATTCCTTGCAAATCTGCATTTGTTCTTATATGGCAGTAAATTACCATATTACGTGTGATAACCAAAGGGTCACAAAAACATCTAAAATATTCAGGATAATTTGAGGTTTTGCTGGCCCAATGGGAAATGTTTTTAAAAATATTGCAGCGTCCGAGGAGTCGGGCCCAGCTTAGGAGACAGCGGGGGAGTTTGGGCCCTGTCATGGTGGCTCTACCGTCTCCCACCTGGAGGGTAACCGGTGACGCGTCCAAGGGGCCGAGGACATGCCATTAAACAGGGGAATCCACAATGATGGATTACTTTAGTCCTTTGTGTCACGCGTGACGCCACCATTCCATCCTCTGTGGTGAATCCAGTTGTTGGTAATAAAGAGTCCACACAAAGAGATTAAACTTTCTGAGCCAAACCGGGAATGGTCGGTGAAGCTCGTTTACTTGAAGCAACTTTATTACAATCCAAGAATACAGGCCAGCAGTAAAACAGTGCAAAACTCAAGACGGTGTGACAGGGAGGATTCATGGCTGAACCGGAAAAACCACAGTCCTGTTATCTGTGGGTCCTGATCCCAACAACACTCTTTCATCTCTTCAACTCTCTACCGGTCAACACTCACATTTAGGGAAAGGTACGCTGAATGGTGGCTTTTAATTCTCTCTCTCTCTCTCTCTCTCTCTCTCTCTCTCTCTCTCCGTGTTCAAGGGCGACACTATGGGCGTGCAGGGGATGCGGTTGCACCCGGAGCCAGGAGCCTTAGGGGGCCCATAAGGCTTCTCTTTTCCCTATAGCAAGCCTAGTACTATGAATAAAGCATTATAGTTGGGGGCCCTGATACAGATTTTGCCATGGGGCCCAGAAGCTTCAAGTTACGCCTCTGGGCGACACTGACATCTCCTGGATGAAGTCGGCCCAGGGAGGGTAGACTTTGGTTATCTCTCAGCCTCTTCCATTCTGGGCCACACAGGGCTGAAGGTGTCTGTGTGGCACCCTTGCAGAACTCCCAACACTCCTCTCTCGTGCACGGAAGACACTGACATTACAGTGGACAAATGCATACACACTATTATTGAGGGGCCCCATTGTTTTCAGCCATGTGAATAGGTACATTGATTTACATTAGCTCCGTATTACATTGACCAAATGTGCAGTTAAAATACGAAAAGCTAAAAAATCAGTATATTTGCGCTAAAATAAAGTACAGGTGCGGCTTCTTCGTGTTGTCTTGGAAATTTTGATATATAATTAGTATAGTCTTTGATTACAGAATGGGTGGGTCATTTTCTTTTATTCTGCAGCGTTCTTAAAATTGTTTTTGTAACACCCATGTCCCCTGTGATATCATATAAGACCTCTGGGGGTCATTCACATTGTCTTTTTTTTTTTATTATTTCATGCTTTTTCATTGTAGCTGCAGCATCCATAGGAGCCCCAGTTACAGGAAAAACATCCCCCTGTAGTGACAGCAGTCACCAACGGAGCTGATCAGGGTCTGCTAGGACCCTGCAGCTCTCCTTTGGTAGGGGGCACCTGTGATCACCGGCTCGAACAGCGGAAGTTATAGTTCCGCTTTGTCTATTTACTACGTAGCGCTCATTGAGCGCTATTTAACCTGCAAGAAGAAAGGCAGAAGCAGTTAAAAAACACTTCTGCCTTCTCTTCAGGGTCCTCGACTGCGGCTAACAGCCGAGAATGTGACCTGCTCCTGCTACATTGCAGGAGCTTTAATCCCTGGCCGATTTTTATCACTGGCTGGAATTAAAGACCAGAAACAAATATCGTAAATTTACGGTGCTTGGACCTTAGGGCTTAAACTAGGATAACTTGGGCCACCTGAAATATTGTTTCTGTGTAAGATTGTGTGCTTATATAAAAAAACAGGATTCGATCCTTTCAGGGGAACGAGGAAGCCCTTTTCCAACAGGCTTTTTTGCAAACATTTTTCCTACCTCCCCCGTGATAATATCAGTGTCACATAATGGCTAATTTAGCTGGCTCCCACATGAAGCCCCAAAGCCATAATACGCCCATGTGAATAAGACCCAATGCTTGACCTTGTTCAATATATGGACCTAAATGGATTATTCAATGGTCATTCTGCAGTCTTCACATTGCATTACATCCACCTACCTCCTTGTGATGACGTCACCCTCGCTGTAGGCAAATGTGGGTACAAGCCCTATTGTCTGGCAATGCTACATTCTTCACATACCAGATGATTTGTCCTTAAACAATGTTTCATTTACCAGCGACAATAACACAGTCTATTATATAGTCCGTTTGGCTGCTTCTAAGTTGCCGTCTGACACACTTGCTGTTAAATGTGACTTTCTCGAGATCACAGCAATTTAATAAAAGTGACAAATGAGTGTTTCTGTGTCAACAAGTTCATAGAAACTGCCAAGTCCTGGATCATTTCACACTTAGCTTGAAATGAGTCCATGCTCCGAGGCGCTTCGCACGCAGTTGTCACCAGCCATAAAATGCAGTATGATGGCATTAAGATTAGTGGTAGGACCCGGCATGTTCACGTGTAGCAGACAGATACTATACAATGTGCGGCGCTTACTGAGTGTGGCACAACTCAGAATTACTGCATTGCTATACACTCATCGCGAAACCCAATCCCTCCTCTAGAATTTGTCAGAATCACATAAAACTCTATTGTTAGGGTGGACACCCACTGGCGTTTTTTTCTCCACTGCGCTGCGAGAGTAAAGGTAAAGTCTCGCAGCGCAGTGCGAGAAAAAAAGCGGCATCATGCTGGGATATCGGTTTCACGCCGGCATATCGCTAGTGCTTTCAATGGGGCAAGCGGCAGCAGTGGGGACCTCTGAGGGCTATGTGTCATTGGCTGAGCGCTCAGCCAATAGCTAAGCACTAGCTGCTATTGGCTGAGCCCTCAGCCAATCAGCACAGCCCTTTTGGGAGGCGTGGATTTTTAAATCACTGCCTGCTGAAAGAGCTTAACAGCAGTGCAGGGGAGCCAGCTGGAGGATGCATCTGAACGCCGGAGAGGTGAGTAATTTTTTATTTTTTTTAACACTTATTGCTGATTATCGGGGAAGGGCTTATATTTCAAGCCCTTCCCCGATAATCATACTGCGGGGCTTGGCAGAAAGCATTGCTTTCAATGGAATCGGCAGCAGTGTCGATCCTATTGAAAGCAATGGGATCGAATGCCGCGGACTTCTGCCACAGCTGTCACAGCTGTGGCAGAGGATTCCTTCATCCCCGTGGTCCCCATGTTTTCAATGGGGCTAGCGCTGCTGCTGCTGGCCCCATTGAAAGCACTAGCGATATGCCGGTTCTTTCTTGCGCTGCAAGGCGAGAGTTTTCTCGTGCTCTCTCAGCGCAAGAAAGAAAATATTGCTACTAAGTGTCCACCCTAACATTGATGTAAGTGATTACAATATCAGAGCAAAAGGAGAATTTATTGTGGAAAACTGACCCCTTGTAGGGAGGCTCTAGTACCCTGTTGTACCACCTCTAGCTTGGATACAAGATGTGATACGGGGAGCATGGGGGCTCTAGTACCCTGTTGTACCACCTCTAGCTTGGATACAAGATGTGATACGGGGAGCATGGGGGCTCTAGTACCCTGTTGTACTGCCTGCAGCTTGGATACAAGATGTGATACGGGTGAGCATGGAGGCTCTAGTACCCTGTTGTACTTCCTCTACCTTGTATACAAGATGTAATACCCATGGGCATGGAGGCTCTAGTACCCTGTTGTACTACCTCTAGCTTGGATACAAGATGTGATACGGGCAGGCATGGAGGCTCTAGTACCCTGTTGTACCGCCTCTAGCTTGTATACAAGATGTGATACAGGCGGGCATGGAGACTCTAGTACCCTGTTGTACCACCTCTAGCTTGTATACAAGATGTGATATAGGGTGGGCATGGAGGCTCTAGTACCCTGTTGTACCACCTCTAGCTTGGATACAAGATGTGATACAGGTGGGCATGGAGGCTATAGTACCCTGTTGTACCACCTCTAGCTTGGATACAAGATGTGATATAGGGTGGGCATGGAGGCTCTAGTACCCTGTTGTACCGCCTGTAGCTTGTATACCAGATGTGATACAGGCGGGCATGGAGACTCTAGTACCCTGTTGTACCACCTCTAGCTTGTATACAAGATGTGATATAGGGTGGGCATGGAGGCTTTAGTACCCTGTTGTACCACCTCTAGCTTGGAGACATGATGTGATTCAGGTGGGAATGGAGGCTTTAGTACCCTGTTGTACCGACTGTTGCTTGGATGTAAGATGTGATATGGATGGGAAAGGCAACCGGGTAGGGTATGGAAGTATGACAATGTTGTGGAGAGATTCCTGTAACCCCCTTGTGTGTGTGGCCGAGTATTATCCTGTTGCCTCTTGGAAGTCGCCATGAGAGGAATACATGTGGCTGCAGGATGTCCTGAACATATCGCTGAGCTGTCATTGTCCCAAGTTCATGAAAACGAATTCAGACAGACACAGGGGCCTGTAACGATGGCTCCACCTGTCTCTGGATGAGAGACAACAAAACAGTTTAGATGATCCTCTCTACTCCTAGTCTGTCAAGGGCGTCCTGAGCCTGGTTGTGCGTGCCCTTCTGCATCCATTGGTCCCAACACCTCCTAACAATCTGGTCAAAACGGCATAGGTGGCGGACAATTCATCGATATGATCGTCCAGCTTCTTACATCCCAATAATGCACCCCTCTCAGACTCTGGTAACGGGGTGACATCTCTTCTCTGCATTGTAGAGGCATGTAGTGGTCAACAAGCTCTACACAAGCGGAAGAAGAGGCCACTACACACAAGGAGCCTCCGAGAGTCTTTTATAGGCCAAGGGGGAAACACTTTTAGGACCTCCGGTGATAAGACCGTCCATCTGATCACCACAACTCTCATCATTTGTATATCTGTCTGAGATGCAACTGCATGCTGAGTTTTGCAGTAAAATGACAATTCTTTCTATGTGCTTGATTTTTCTTGACTAAGTGTCCATGTGATTTTCTCTAGAAATCAGAGTAAACCAATACAGATAGTCCCCGACTTGCGAACATTCGAGTTACGAATTTCGGAAGATACGAACTATCTGTCCTGCACAGTATGATGTCATGCTATGGCATTACATCATACTGTGCAGGGACCGGGCAGGCTTCTATCAAGCCTGATAGAAGCCTGCCCGGTCAGATCGCGGTTGCTGGGCAGCTGGGGGCCTTCTGAAAGGCCCTAGGGCTGTCTATGCAGAGCGCCTATCAAGCCGTGCGCTTGATGGGCACTCTGCATAGGCAGCCTCTGGGCCTTTCAGGAGGTCCCCGGCTGCCTAGCAACCGCACAGCGTCCCGCGATCTCATCGTGGGACGCTGTACGGGCCCCCTGAACGTCGGGTGCAGGCTGTTTCTTACAGCGGGCTCCCGGCGGCAGCAGTTCCGACGAGCCGCGCCCCTCGTCAGAACTGTTAACACTTTAAATACCGCTGTCAGAGCGGTATTTAAAGTGTTAACAGTACCGACAAGCGGCGCGGCTCATGGGAACTGCTGCCGCCGGGAGCCCGCTGTAAGAACAGCCGGCAGCCGACGTTGTATGGAGCGGGATCCACCTGCGATCCCGCTCCATATAACCATTTGTTCGACTTGCGAACAAAATGGACTTGCGAACAGGTTCCTGGAACGGAACCTGTTCGCAAGTCGGGGAGCACCTGTAGTTATTCTGCCGTGTAATGAAGCTTTAAATGGCAAGTCTAGCTCTGCTACATCTAAGCATTCCATCAGTTCTCCTGCTTCCCTCATGGGCTCCCTTTAGCGTACTAATAACAGTGAATGTGCGTGCATGCCTCATCCAGTGTTGCTTATGTTTCGCACTGGAGAGGTGAACCCCCTGGGAGTATCTGCACTGTGTTATTTTATAGTTCGGGCTTAATCAGCCGTGTGCACATATCTGCAAGAAAGCTGCTATTACAGGTAATACAAGTGACGCCTCATTGAAAGAGCGATGTTAGCGGAGTTGTCAAAAATGTGCAGAGGCATTTTCACTTGAGCTTTAGTTATTTACTTACTGTGTGTTGTTCTGTTCTGATACTCCCACGTAATCATTGCTCACTCAGACTTTCAAATCAAGGGTCAGCTAAGTCAACATGCAAACTGGTCTGACTTTTCATGTTCTGTCCCACAGTTGCAAATACTCAAAAACAAATTATTCATCTATGTATCTGCAGCATCTATATTTCTGTTTCCAAAGAAACATTGCACTGGGAAATAAAAAAAAAAACATTACAATTAACTCTTTTCAGAGTGCTACAAAGTATCTTTTCTATCTCACAAATCTCTCATATCTATATATTTCATATCTATCTCAAAAATAACAGTACAGGCGACGAATGGGAGAAGTTTAAAAACATCCTAATTACCTCATGTGAGCAGTTCATACCCTTTAAAAATAAAAGAAGTAGAAGGAAACCAATGTGGCTCGACAAGAGTAAGGGGGGCAATAAGAGAAAAAAAACATTTAAATTATTAAAACAAGAAGGCTGCAAAGAAGCACTAAATACATACAGAGAAACAAACAAATTATGTAAGGAAAAGAACTGCAAAGGGGGAGGCAGAGAGACTGATCGCCAAAGAGAGCAAAAATAACCCCAAACTATTTTTCAATTACATAGTAATAGAGATGAGCAAACGTACTCGGTAAGGCCGATTTCGCAATCGAGCACCGCGATTTTCGAGTACTTCACTACTCGAGTGAAAAGATTCGGGGGGCACCGGGGGGTGGGGCGGGGCGTGGTGGAGCGGGGGTAGCAGCGCAGAACAGGGGGGAGCTCTCTCTCTTTCCCTCTCCCCCCCACTCCCCTCTGCAACCCCCCGCTCACCCACGGCGCCCCCCGAATCTTTTCACCCGAGTAGTGAAGTACTCGAAAATCGCGGTGCTTGATTGCAAAATCGGCCTTACCGAGTACGTTCGCTCATCTCTACATAGTATGTAAGGTGGAATGAAGACAATGTCCATCTAGTTCAGCCTGTTTATCCTGTGTTGTTGATCCAGAGGAAGGCAAAAAAAAAAACAAGAGGTAGGAGCCAATTAGCCCTTTTGGGGGAAAATTCCTTCCCGACTCCCTAATGGCAATCAGACTAATCCCTGGATCAACCTCTTATAGTTCCTACCTGTCTGTATACCCGGATCAACAAACTACTGATCACCTAAAATTTATATCCTGTAATATCCTTCCACTTTAAAAAAGACATCAAGTCCCTTCTTAAACTCCTCTATGGATTTTGTTATCACCACATCCTCAGGCAGAGAGTTCCACAGTCTCACTGCTCTTACAGTAAAGAACCCCCTTCTGTGTTGGTGATGAAACATGTTTTTCTCTAGACGTAGCGGATGCCCTCTTGTTACCATCGCAGTCCTGGGTATAAACAGATCCTGGGAGAGATCCTTGTATTGTCCCCTCATGTATTTATACATGGTTATTTGATCGCCCCTTAGCCGTCTTTTTTCTAGGGTAAATAATTATTTAAATAGTAAAAAGATTTGCACTCAAAGCTCTGGCCCTTTAACAAATAATGCAGGAGAAATCATAGAAGATGATGGGGGAAGGCGAATCTATTAAATAGTTTTTTCTTAAGTGTATTCACGAAGGAAAAGGAAATGTCACATGAGATGCAGGGGAATAAAATGACCCCCCCCTCCCCCCACCACACACACTAAATATCACCTGCCTAACTCAGGAAGAAGTGTAGAGCTGGTTAAAAATTAATAAAATCGACAAATCACTGGGCCCAGGTGGAATATACCCAAGGATTCTAAGGAAACTGAGGGACGTAATAGGCAGACCGCTATTTCTTATATTTATGGGCACTATTGATACCAGAGTTGTACCGCTGAATTGGCACATTGCCAATGTGGTTCCAATATACAAAAAGGGGTCTAAAAGACAGCCTGGTAACTCCAGGTCGGTAAGTCTCACTTCAATAACTGGAAAAATATTTAAGGGGTTTTTGAGAGGCGCCATCCTAGAATACCTCAAGGAAAACAATGGTATAACTCCCCATCAGCATGAATTCAAGAAGGGTCAATCAGGTCAGACCAATCAGACCAGCTTCTACAATGAAGTAAGTTCTAGGCTGGACCTGGGAGAGTCTACTGATCTCGTATAGGTGGCTTTCTCTAAAGCATTTGACACTGTGCCGCATAATAGGCTAGTATATAAAATGAGGCAGCTCAGACTGGGCGAAAACGTGTATCTGGGTAAAGAATTGGCTCGGAGATAGAAAGCAGAGGGCGGTATTAAATGGCTCATACTCTGATTGGGCCACCGTCACTAGCGGGGTGCCACAGGGCTCAGTATTAGGCCCCATACTGTCCAATATATTTATCAACGACCTGATAGAGGGGCTGCACAGCAAAATATCAATATTTGCAGATGATACAAAATTATATAAAACAACTAATACAACGATGACAATGTACAGCTGCAAAAGGACCTGGATAAGCCGGGGGATGGGGGAGAAAAATGGCAGATTAAGTTCAATGTTGATAAATGTAAGGTTCTGCACATGGGCAGGAGAAACGGATGTCACCAATATACACTAAATGGGGTACTGCTAGGGAAACGTGACATAGATAAAGACCTGGGGGTACTAGTGGATTGTAGATTTAACTGGAGCAATCAATGCCAGTCAGCTGCTGCAAAAGCTAATAAAGTCTTGGGGTGCATTAAAAGAGGTATAGGGGCGAGGGGGGAGAACATTATTCTTCCACTATATAAGGCACTTGTCAGGCTTCACATGGAATACTGTGCACAGTTCTGGACACCGGTACTCAGGAAAGATCTTGCAGTGCCTGAGGGGGTTCAAAGAAGGGCAACTAAACTAATACATGGAATGGGAGGACTGGAATACCCAGAGAGGCTATCCAAATTGGGTCTATTTACTCTAGAAAAAAGACAGTTAAGGGGCGATCAAATAACCATGTATAAATACATGAGCGGGCTATACAAGGATCTCTGCCAGGATCTGTTTACACCCAGGACTGCGACGGTGACAAGAGGACATCCGCTACGTCTAGAGGAAAGCAGGTTTCATCACTAACATAGAAAGGGGTTCTTTACTGTAAGAGCAGTGAGACTGTGGAACTCTCTGCCTGAGGATGTGGTGATGGCAAAATCCATAGAGGAGTTTAAGAGGGGACTAGATGTCTTTCTAAAGCGCTATAATACGGTATTACAGGATATAGACATTAAGTCTGAGTCTTGGAGTGAGGTAGGTACTTTCAAAAATTGATCCAGGGATTATTTTGACTGCCATTATGGTGTTAGGAAGGATTTTTTTACCCCGAGGGAACTAAGTGGCTTTTGCCTTATTGGGGGAAAAATTGCCTTCCTCTGGATCAACAAGGAGGGGGGGGGGTTGCAAGCAGGCTGAACTAGATGATCATTGTTTCCCTTCAGCCTAACATACTATCTTACTATGTCTATATCTATCTATCTATCTATCTATCTATCTCACATCTTTCTATCTCATTTCTATCTATTTATCTTCCTATCTATCTATATATATAAAGACGAAAGCCCTCACTGACTGACTGACTCACTGACTGACTCACTGACTGACTGACTCGCCAAAAGTTCTCCAACTTCCCGATGTCGTAGAAACATGAATTTTGGCACAAGCATAGATTATCTCCAAAATAGGAAAAGTAATTGGGTCCCAACTCGATTATTCAATTCTAGCGCAAAAGAATTAGCGTCGAAATTTTATGTACGTAATCTAAATCTCTCACTTCCCAATGTCATAGAAACTTAAAATTTGGCACGGGCATTGATTATGTCATAAATGGGAAAAGTTAACGGGTCCCAACTTGATTATTCAATTCTATGTGCAAAAGAATTAGCGTCCAAATTTTACGTACGGAATGTAACTTTCTCACTTTCCGGTGTTATAGAAACGTGAAATTTGGCATGAGCATTGATTATGTCATAAATAGGAAAAGCTAATGGGTCCCAACTCGATTATTAAATTCTATGCGCAAAAGAATTAGCGTCCAAATTTTACGTACGGAATCTATTTCTCTCACTTCCCGGTGTCATAGAAACTCGAAATTTGGCACGAGCATTGATTATGTCATAAATAGGAAAAGCTAATGGGTCCCAACACGATTATTCAATTCTATGCGCAAAAGAATTAGCGTTCAAATTTTACGTACGGAATCTAATTCTCTCACTTTCCGGTGTCATAGAAACGGGAAATTTGGCACGAGCATTGATTATGTCATAAATAGGAAAAGCTAATGGGTCCCAACTCGATTATTCAATTCTATGCGCAAAAGAATTAGCGTCCAAATTTTTCGTACGGAATGTATTTTTCTCACTTTCCAGTGTCATAGAAATGTGAAATTTGGCACGAGCATTGATTATGTCATAAATAGGAAAAGCTAATGGGTCCCAACTCAATTATTTAATTCTATGCGCAAAAGAATTAGCGTCCAAATTTTACGTAAAGAATGTAATTTTCTCACATAGAAACTTAAAATTTCGCACGGGCATTGAATATGTCATAAATAGAAACGCTAATAGGTCCCAACTCGATTATTCAATTCTATGCACAAAAGAATTAGTGTCCAAATTTTACGTACGGAATCTAATTCTCTCACTTCTTGGTGTCATAGAAACATGAAATTTGGCACGGGCATTGATTATGTCATAAATAGGAAAAGCTAATGGGTCCCAACTCGATTATTCAATCCTAAGTGCAAAAGAATTAGCGTCCAAATTTTACGTATGAAATCTAATTCTCTCACTTCCTGATGTCATTTTATATAAAGGAAACGTCGCATGGTTACCTCCACGTGGTGTTTCCTGGGTAACACAGAGAACTATGCAAAATGGTGAACATATGTTTTTCCGGTATCTCTAAAGTAACCACGGCTTCAGAAGATTTTCCGTGTGAACACCAGATAAACACCAGTACCAAATTAACTCGGGTTAAGTCGGGTATATCAGCTAGTTTTACATATATCTCTCATATCTACTTGTCTATGCATAAGTCTGTCTACCTGTCATCACATATAGATTTGTCTTAGAGCTTCCAACACACTCATCCTCACTACTAGTTGGTAATAATATCTAATTTATACCCCAAGAGCTCTTGTATAATGTTGGTGTTATCACCGTTTCACCTCAACATGACCAAGGGCCACTACAACTGCTCAGACTCAGATTAATGGCACCAATTGTAATCAGAGCCCCACTTCAGGCACATCTCCTTGTCATACTGTAAATCTCGATGTGAGTTGTGTCATTCAAGTTGGGAAGTGAAAACTCATAGCAGCATCAGATCTACAACAAAACCACCAATAGAGCAGTCATTGAAGGATTGTGGTTAAACAATAGGGATCACCGCAGTCAAATGTTAATTGTTTAGAAGGAAGAAAGAAGTTGGAATATCTACGTCTGCAAAAATGACCTCCCTCGAATGATGTATTAATTGGAGATGAGCGAATATACTCGTTTCGAGTAATTACTCGGTCGAGCGCCGCGATTTTCGAGTACTTCCGTACTCGGGTGAAAAGATTCGGGGGGCACTGGGGGGCAAGGGAAGGCGTGGCGGAGCGGGGGGTAGCAGCGGGGAACAGTGGGGAGCCCTCTCTCTCTCCCTCTCCCCCCCACTCCCCGCTGCATCCCCCCACTCACCCACGGCGCCCCCTGAGTCTTTTCACCCGAGTACGGAAGTACTCGAAAATCGCGGCGCTCGGGCGAAAAAGGGGCGTGGCCGAGTAGGTTCGCTCATCTCTAGTATTAATATATCGTATACATATATTTGTATTTGATTCATGAACTTCCTTAAAACCCTTGGAGACCAGTCTATTCCACATGGTGAGTTCGCTAGGTGTCTGATGATGAAACGGTTACACCTGATAATAGTGGTTGGGCCTCACTGATGGCATTTACTGTACATTTCTGAATAAATACGGTAGCTGCAATCATGCTTAATTCTCTATGGATTTCTGCTCCGGTTCAAAATACATACCATGCTTGTTCCATTAAATGCATCTAAAATGATAGGATGATTATCACAGCACGCTCCCTGTCACTGACGCCGCACAATATTCACAGACCAGCATATCATTTATAATTTCTGCATATTACAACTATACCGATGAGTGTTTTCCTAGAAAACATACTAGAGGACTGGGACAGAGTTACCAAATGTCACCCAATCCCCAAATTAAGACAATTAGGTAAACTTAAATCTACGGTGCTCAGTCCTTAAGGGGTTAAATAGACAAAGGTAAAGTACAAGGCAAAACTAAACTCATAAGAAAGTCGCTATGCCGGGTACCACAATTAAGAAGCGATGGCAGTCCATGGTCCAATCATTGTTGGGAGTCTTGGGGTGGGACACCCACCAATGATACATTATGGACAGGCTATCAGTGTATTATACCAGAAATTACTGTAATCATCTAATCAAACTTCAGTTTAGTTAGTCACAATTCTTTTTTTGGCTCTGCAGAGTAGAAGAGGCACAAAAGGGTCAGTTGTCACAAAACCGCAGTTATCTTCTCAGGTATGGTTAGTTTCTCGGGCTTACTTAGGACTCAACTGGCTGTTAGAGGACTCGATTAGTCCTTGTCTCAGTCAAAGTTAGATACTCAAACTTACTAAGGACTCAATTGGTGATTATAGGACTTGAGCATTCCTTGTCTCAGTCATAGTTTCTCAGGCTTACTTAGCACTCAATTGGCCATTGTAGGGTGCAAGCAGTCATTGTCTCAGTAAAGGTTAGTTACTCAGGCTTACTTAGGACTCAATTAGCCATTATATGACTCAAGCAGTCTTTGTCTCAGTCATGGTTAGCTTCCCATGCTTACTTAGGATTTAGTTGGCCACTAGAGGACTCGAGCAGTCCTTGTCTCAGTCATGGTTAGTTACTCAGGCTTACTTAAGACTCAATTAGCCACTAGAGGACTCGAGCAGTTCTTGTCTCAGTCATTGTTAGTTACTCAGACTTACTTAGGATTCAATTGTCCATTATAGGACTCGAGCAGTCCTTGTCTCAGTCATGGTTAGCTTCTCATGCTTACATAGGATTAAAGTGGCCATTAGAGGACTTGAGCATTCCTTGTCTCAGTCATGGTTAGTTACTCAGGCTTACTTAGGACTCAATTAGCCATTATAGGACTCGAGCAGTAGTTGTCTCAGTCATGGTTAGTTACTCAGGCTTACTTAAGACTCAATTAGCCATTATAGGACTCGAGCAGTCCTTGTCTCAGTCATGGCTAGTTTCTCAGGCTTACTTAGGACTCAATTGGCCATTAGAGGACTCGAGCAGTCCTTTTCTCAGTCATGGTTAGCTTCTCATGCTTACTTAGGATTCAATTGGCCATTATAGGACTCGAGCAGTCCTTGTCTCAGTCATGGTTAGCTTCTCATGCATACTTAGGAATCAATTGGCCATTATAGGACTCGAGCAGTCCTTGTCTCAGTCATGGTTAGTTACTCAGGCTTACTTAAGACTCAATTAGCCATTATAGGACTCAAGCAGTCCTTGTCTTAGTCATGGTTAGTTTCTCAGACATACTTAGGATTCAATTGTCCATTATAGGACTCGAGCAGTCCTTGTCTTAGTCATGGTTAGCTTCTCATGCTTACATAGGATTAAAGTGGCCATTAGAGGACTTGAGCAGTCCTTGTCTCAGTCATGGTTAGTTGCTCAGGCTTACTTAGGACTCAATTAGCCATTATAGGACTCGAGCAGTCCTTGTCTCAGTCATGGTTAGTTACTCAGGCTTACTTAAGACTCAATTAGCCATTATAGGACTCGAGCAGTCCTTGTCTCAGTCATGGTTAGTTTCTCAGACTTACTTAGGACTCAATTGGCCATTATAGGACTCGAGCAGTCCTTGTCTTAGTCATGGTTAGCTTCTCATGCTTACATAGGATTAAAGTGGCCATTATAGGACTCGAGCAGTCCTTGTCTCAGTCATGGTTAGCTTCTCATGCTTACTTAGGATTCAATTGGCCATTATAGGACTCGAGCAGTCCTTGTCTCAGTCATGGTTAGCTTCTCATGCTTACTTAGGAATCAATTGGCCATTATAGGACTCGAGCAGTCCTTGTCTCAGTCATGGTTAGTTACTCAGGCTTACTTAAGACTCAATTAGTCATTATAGGACTCGAGCAGTCCTTGTCTCAGTCATGGTTAATTACTCAGACTTACTTAGGATTCAATTGTCCATTATAGGACTCGAGCAGTCCTTGTCTTAGTCATGGTTAGCTTCTCATGCTTACATAGGATTAAAGTGGCCATTATAGGACTTGAGCAGTCCTTGTCTCAGTCATGGTTAGCTTCTCATGCTTACTTAGGATTCAATTGGCCATTATAGGACTCGAGCAGTCCTTGTCTCAGTCATGGTTAGCTTCTCATGCTTACTTAGGATTCAATTGGCCATTATAGGACTCGAGCAGTCCTTGTCTCAGTCATGGTTAGTTACTCAGGCTTACTTAAGACTCAATTAGCCACTATAGGACTCGAGCAGTCCTTGTCTCAGTCATGGTTAGTTTCTCAGGCTTACTTAGGACTCAATTGGCCATTATAGGACTCGAGCAGTCCTTGTCTCAGTCATGGTTAGCTTCTCATGCTTACTTAGGATTCAATTGGCCATTATAGGACTCGAGCAGTCCTTGTCTCAGTCATGGTTAGCTTCTCATGCTAACTTAGGAATCAATTAGCCATTATAGGACTCGAGCAGTCCTTGTCTCAGTCATGGTTAGTTACTCAGGCTAACTTAAGACTCAATTAGCCATTATAGGACTCGAGCAGTCCTTGTCTCAGTCATGGTTAGTTTCTCAGGCTTACTTAGGACTCAATTGGCCATTATAGGACTCGAGCAGTCCTTGTCCCACTCATGGTTAGCTTCTCATGCTTACTTAGGATTCAATTGGCCATTATAGGACTCGAGCAGTCCTTGTCTCAGTCATGGTTAGCTTCTCATGCTTACTTAGGAATCAATTGTCCATTATAGGACTCGAGCAGTCCTTGTCTTAGTCATGGTTAGCTTCTCATGCTTACATAGGATTATAGTGGCCATTAGAGGACTTGAGCAGTCCTTGTCTCAGTCATGGTTAGCTTCTCATGGTTACTTAGGATTCAATTGGCCATTATAGGACTCGAGCAGTCCTTGTCTCAGTCATGGTTAGCTTCTCATGCTTACTTAGGACTCAATTGGCCATTATAGGACTTGAGCAGTCCTTGTCTCAGTCATGGTTAGCTTCTCATGCTTACTTAGGAATCAATTGTCCATTATAGGACTCGAGCAGTCCTTGTCTTAGTCATGGTTAGCTTCTCATGCTTACATAGGATTATAGTGGCCATTAGAGGACTCGAGCATTCCTTATCTCAGTCATGGTTAGCTTCTCATGCTTACTTAGGAATCAATTGTCCATTATAGGACTCGAGCAGTCCTTGTCTCAGTCATGGTTAGTTACTCAGGCTTACTTAAGACTCAATTAGCCATTATAGGACTCGAGCAGTCCTTGTCTCAGTCATGGTTAGCTTCTCATGCTTACATAGGATTAAAGTGGTCATTAGAGGACTTGAGCAGTCCTTGTCTCAGTCATGGTTAGTTTCTCAGGCTTACTTAGGACTCAATTGGCCGTTATAGGACTCGAGCAGTCCTTGTCTCAGTCATGGTTAGTTTCTCAGGCTTACTTAGGACTCAATTGGCCATTATAGGACTCGAGCAGTCCTTGTCTCAGTCATGGTTAGCTTCTCATGCTTACTTAGGAGTCAATTGGCCATTATAGGACTCGAGCAGTCCTTGTCTCAGTCATGGTTAGCTTCTCATGCTTACTTCGGAATCAATTGGCCATTATAGGACTCGAGCAGTCCTTGTCTCAGTCATGGATAGTTTCTCAGACTTACTTAGGATTAAAGTGGCCATTAGAGGACTTGAGCAGTCCTTGTCTCAGTCATGGTTAGCTTCTCATGCTTACTTAGGATTCAATTGGCCATAATAGGACTCGAGCAGTCCTTGTCTCAGTCATGGTTAGCTTCTCATGCTTACTTAGGAATCAATTGTCCATTATAGGACTCAAGCAGTCCTTGTCTCAGTCATGGTTAGTTCCTCAGGCTTACTTAGGACTCAATTGGCCATTATAGGACTCGAGCAGTCCTTGTCTCAGTCATGGTTAGCTTCTCATGCTTACTTAGGATTTAATTGGCCATTATAGGACTTGAGCAGTCCTAGCCTCAGTCATGGTTAGCTTCTCATGCTTACTTAGGACTCAATTGGCCATTATAGGACTCGAGCAGTCCTTGTCTCAGTCATGGTTAGCTTCTCATGCTTACTTAGGAATCAATTGGCCATTATAGGACTCGAGCAGTCCTTGTCTCAGTCATGGTTAGTTTCTCAGACTTACTTAGGATTCAATTGTGCATTATAGGACTCGAGCAGTCCTTGTCTTAGTCATGGTTAGCTTCTCATGCTTACATAGGATTAAAGTGGCCATTAGAGGACTTGAGCAGTCCTTGTCTCAGTCATGGTTAGCTTCTCATGCTTACTTAGGATTCAATTGGCCATTATAGGACTCGAGCAGTCCTTGTCTCAGTCATGGTTAGCTTCTCATGCTTACTTAGTATTCAGTTGTCCATTATAGGACTCGAGCAGTCCTTGCCTCAGTCACTTTTAGTTTCTCAGGCTTACTTAGGACTCAATTGTCCATTATAGGACTCGAGCAACTCGAGCAACACGTTGTGCTAGATAAACCCTGATAAAATTGTTAGGCGCTGTGCAGTCAGCTCTTCAATACCGGTTGTTTCTGTTCCTCGGAGAGCTAGGGGTCCATGAAGCAGCTTTTTACAGTCTCCTGTTTGACATTGCTGTTTTACATACACGTTCCTGCTCAGAGAGATTTTACGGTGTTCCTCGTATAAGATTCACAGAATAACAGAAATACTAAAATCATGTAACTTAGATGAAAGCGGAAGCGAGCGGCAATGTTGACTGAGCCCTTTTTCTAATTTAAATGTAGATTAACAGAAGCTAGGTTTGATTCTCCGAATAAAGGCCTTTTAGAATCGACGGATAAAGAATTACATTTCCAGCAGACGCTTTATTTTTGTTTTCTATTACCACTGCCTTTAGGTGCCTATAGATAAAGGGGATCTCGGCACATTGCTAGAATATCAGCCATGAGTTGGAGTCAATCAAATAATTGATCTTATTTCTACTTTCATAACTTCAGCCATATTATAGTATGACTTACACATAAAGACTATCAGCTCTGCAAATGACTTTTTGCTTTCTGTAGCCGGGTGCCTTTGCTGCTGTCTTGTAAAGTGCAGCAAATATCACAACCCTACTGCAACACCTCATATTAAAAAGTCTCTTGTCTCAGACGTCAGACCTTTAAATCATAAACCTACAGAAGGAAGACCTTTATTGTGCTCTGCCATTTAATAACATCTAGCTTGCCTAGACCATGTCTCCCCTTATTCCAAGCTACGGCAAATAGCATGTGATTCTTAAAGGTCAATTCACAGGCAGGTTATTGATATGGAATTACACGGCGTTGTCCAAGTATTTCCATAATTAATGGGCTTCATTTTGGTTTTATGAACGGATTTTGATCGAAATGCGGTTCTAATTGTAGGCGCTATAAGGGTGCAGATCAGGGGAGTAACGAAAGGCTCAGGGGCCCTGATGCAACACGTGAGCTGGGTCCCACCCTCTATCTGTACCCGTACCCATACCTAAAACATGCTGCACAGAGACATAAGTTGAAGCTTCTGGGCCCCCAATGCAAAACCTGTAACAGGGCCCCCAACTATAATGCTTTATTCGTAGTACTGGGCTCCCTATATGGAGAAGAGAGGCCTTATGGGCCCTAAGGCTCCTGGGCCTGGGTGCAACTGCATTCCCTGCATCCTCTATAGTTACGCCCCTGGTGCAGATGAATATTAACAAATCAATGGAGTTTGCAAAGTTATGCAAACTTTATCATCTGTGAAATCTGTCTTATTTGTAATGAGCTCTTAGATTGCGCCTTTAACTTAGATTTTACTTATGTTTTTAGGGGAAGAAACCGCTAAAGTTTTGTGAGAAAAAAACACTTTATCCTCATGTTTTCATGTTCCTTTTCCTAAAATAAAAAGCATGCATTAGGGCAGCTTCACACGAAAACAGATGCAATGGCGTGCGGCTCAGCGCAACATATTTGCACCAAAAACAAAGTTTTTTGCATTCGTATCGGCGTGCTTTACTGCTCCTTTTGCACCCGTAGGGCATGTTCGTTTGCACGTGGCAGACAAACATGCCACGATTCTAATAAGGTCCGGATGTGTTCTTTTTCCACCCAAATTGCACAGTGCTTTCATGCATCTTATTGCATATTGCATGCCCATTTGTGTACCACCATAGACTTCTATGGGGACCCTTGCTGCCCAAATGTACACAAAAAGTAGAGCATGCTGTGTTTTTTTCTGTGCAACCAAAAGTTGCTGAAAAAATACACTCATGTGAATGAACCCATTGAAAACTATGGGTTCTATTCACTGCGTATCACATGCATAACTAGATAGATAAATAGATAGATATGAGATAGATAGATAGATAGATAGATAGATAGATAGATAGATAGATAGATATGAGATAGATAGATAGATAGATAGATAGATAGATAGATAGATAGATAGATAGATAGATAGATAGATAGATATGAGATAGATAGGTAGATAGATAGATAGATATGAGATAGATAGATAGATAGATAGATAGGAGATAGATAGATATGAGATAGATAGATAGATAGATAGATATGAGATAGATAGGTAGATAGATAGATAGATATGAGATAGATAGATAGATATGACATAGATAGATATGGGATAGATAGATAGATAGATAGATAGATATGAGATAGATAGATAGATAGATAGAAAGATAGATAGATAGATATGAGATAGATAGATAGATAGATATGGGATAGATAGATAGATAGATAGATAGATAGATAGATAGATAGATAGATAGATAGATAGATAGATAGATAGATAGATAGATAGATATGGGATAGATAGATAGATAGATAGATATGAGATAGATAGATAGATAGATAGATATGGGATAGATAGATAGATATGAGATAGATAGATAGATAGATATGAGATAGATAGATAGATAGATAGATAGATATGGGATAGATAGATATGGGATAGATAGATAGATAGATAGATAGATAGATAGATAGATACATAGATAGATATGGGATAGATAGATAGATAGATATGAGATAGATAGATAGATAGATAGATAGATAGATAGATAGATAGATAGATAGATAGATATGGGATAGATAGATAGATAGATAGATAGATATGAGATAGATAGATAGATATGGGATAAATAGATAGATATGAGATAGATAGATAGATATGAGATAGATAGATAGATAGATAGATATGACTTAGATACATACTGTGTTTTCCCGATAATAAGACCTACCTTGATAATAAGCCCTACCCTGATTTTCAGAGGGGGGCTTGAAATATAAGCCATTCCCCAAAAATTAGCCCTAGCTACACTACATTAAAAAAAATACCTTACCGGTGCCATCCCAGTCCATCTCGCTGCCCTGTAGGCGTTCCGGCAGTCTTTCGTGTCTTTCTGAAAGAGTATTCTCTTCCTGGTAGCAAGGAATACCCTGCCTCAGCCAATCATAGCCGGCGCTCGATGAGGCAATCACAGCCATTCAATGATGTCATTCATGAATTACTGAGATTGGCTCATCAATTAGACATGAAGGGGGTTCATTAAAAATTTTCCCTGACCCACTACCTGTGGACTGAGAGCATCAAAACTTGGCATAGTTTTTAGTCATTCTCTACATTAGTGCCACCTAGGGACACACTCTTCTCCCATATGTAACTGTAAATGCCTCACTTGTAGAAGTCGACTGGTTGCTCCAAAAGCCACGTTGTGACTTCGGAAATCAGAGTCTCGTCATCTGGAAAATGCTTGCCCTTCAAAAATGGGGGGATGCAGAAGGATTTCAGCTGCATGCTTCCATCTGGGCAACATGTGAGTTGTGACTTGGGGCATTGTCTTGCAGAAGGTAGACTCCTTTGATGAGCATGTCATGTCTCTTGGTTTAGATGGCCTCCCACAATTTCCGCAGCAGTGAAGCATAGTATGCCCCAGTAATCGTGGTACCCTTTGCTAGGAAATCCATAAAGACTACTTCATGCTGGTCCTAAAGGACTGTGAGGATGACCTTGCCCACCGAGGGTTAGGCATGTGCCTTCTTTGGAGACGGCGAGTCTGGATGCTTCCATTGCATCAACTGGACTTTAGTCTCCGGATGATAGAGATGGCCCCAGCTTCCATCCTGTGTGATCAGTCTGTTGTAAAAGTCCTCCTGGTTTCCATGGCACATCGTCAAAAGAGTCTGGAAGCATTCAACTCGTTCCTGTTCTGGAAAGGTGTGAGCAGCCAGGGAACCCAGCGAGTGGATAGCAGTTATGCACCAGTATACCAGTTCACGGACCCCACACTAATCTTGACATTTTGGGCTAGGTCGCAAATGGTTACGCGGCGACTTTCCATAAGGGCAACCTCCACTAGCTGGATGAGTGTTCATCGATAATGGAGTAGGGTCACTCTCTGGAATTGGAACGGTTTCCACCAAAGTCCAACCACATTTGAATTGGCGATGCCAGTTCTTGACTACATGATATGATGGGGAATCCTCCCCCATAAACCTCTTTCATCTCATCGTCTCCCTTGCTGTGCGGCCTTTCAAGTAAAGTAACGTGATGACTGCTCTGCATTCCACTGGGTCCATTATCAGACCTCGCACCACTTCAACACCTGTAAAAGAAAGACCGTTATCAGTTCAGAGTTGGAAATTGGTACGTAAGCTATAGAGACTTATATCATTACACATGTGCAGTTTCAGCATCCTGCGATAAATAGAAGTGGGTCAGGGGAAATCTTTAATGAACGCCCCTAGATCGATATGAGATAGATAGATAAGATAGATAGATAAAATGATAGATATGAGATAGATAGATAGATATGAGATAGGAGTAGATAGATTGATAGATAAATATGACCACTGGCGTAACTTTAACTACGCCCCTGGATATGACATAGATAGATGTGAGATAGATAGATAGATAGAGAGATTGGAGATAGATAGATATGAGATAGATAGATAGAGAAATAGATAGATAGATAGATAAGATAGATAGATAAGATAGATAGATAGATAGATAGATAGATAGATAGATAGATATGAGATAGAGAGATACATATGAGATAGATAGATAGATAGATAGATAGATAGGAGATAGATATGAGATACATAGATAGATAGATATGAGATAGATAGATAGATAGATAGATAGATAGATAGGAGATAGATAGATAGATAGATAGATAGGAGATAGATAGATAGATAGATGTGAGATAGATAGATAGATAGATAGATAAGATAGATAGGAGATAGATATGAGATACATAGATAGATAGATAGATAGATAGATTGATAGATAGATAGATAGATAGATAGATAGATAGATAGAGAGATAGAATGATAGATATGAGATAGGAGTAGATAGATTGATAGATAAATATGACCACTGGCGTAACTTTAACTACGCCCCTGGATATGACATAGATAGATGTGAGATAGATAGATAGATAGGAGATAGATAGATAGATAGATGTGAGGTAGATAGATAGATAGATAGATAGGAGATAGATAGATAGATAGATAAGAGATAGATAGATAGATAGATAGATAGATAGATAGATAGAATGATAGATATGAGATAGGAGTAGATAGATTGATAGATAAATATGACCACTGGCGTAACTTTAACTACGCCCCTGGATATGACATAGATAGATGTGAGATAGATAGATAGATGGATAGATAGATAGGAGATAGATAGATAGATAGATGTGAGGTAGATAGATAGATAGATAGATAGATAGATAGGAGATAGATAGATAGATAGATAGATAGATATGAGGTAGATAGATAGATAGATAGATAAGATAGATAGAATGATAGATATGAGATAGATAGATATATAGATAGATGTGAGGTAGATAGATAGATAGATAGATAGATAGGAGATAGATAGATAAGAGATAGATAGATAGATAGATAGAATGATAGATATGAGATAGGAGTAGATAGATTGATAGATAAATATGACCACTGGCGTAACTTTAACTACGCCCCTGGATATGACATAGATAGATGTGAGATAGATAGATAGATGGATAGATAGATAGGAGATAGATAGATAGATAGATAGATGTGAGGTAGATAGATAGATAGATAGATAGGAGATAGATAGATAGATAGATAGATAGATAGATATGAGGTAGATAGATAGATAGATAGATAAGATAGATAGAATGATAGATATATAGATAGATGTGAGGTAGATAGATAGATAGATAGATAGATAGATAGGAGATAGATAGATAGATATGAGGTAGATAGATAGATAGATAAGATAGATAGATAAGAGATAGATAGATAGATAGAATGATAGATATGAGATAGGAGTAGATAGATTGATAGATAAATATGACCACTGGCGTAACTTTAACTACGCCCCTGGATATGACATAGATAGATGTGAGATAGATAGATAGATAGGAGATAGATAGATAGATAGATAGATAGATAGGAGATAGATAGATATGAGAGATAGATAGATAGATAGATAGATAGATAGGAGATAGATAGATAGATGGATAGATAGATAGATAGGAGATAGATAGATAGGAGATAGATAGATAGATAGGAGATAGATAGAGAGATAGATAGATAGATAGATATGAGATAGATAGATAGATAGATAGATAGATAGATAGATAGATAGATAGATAGATAGATAGATAGGAGATAGATAATGTTTCTAAATGTAATATACAAAATGTGATTTTTAACTGTAATATTACACTGCTTTTTATACTGATATATATCAACAAAAACTCCAATCTGAGCCATAATAGAAGATGCTCGCTCTTTCCTGCCGTTGCCTTCTCTACACTCTGCAGCTAGCTCAACCCTGCCTGAGGGCTAGCCTGCCCTATAATCAACAAGGCAAACCTGTCATCATTGACCATGTCTTTCATGTTGGCATCAGTATCAGACAAATGGTCAGAAGAACTAAGTGAATATCCGGCCCCCTCAGCACAGCCTCGACGTAGAGTAAAGGTTACTTCCTAATTATGTCTAGTAAACAAAATATACAGCCCTATAGAAAACTCCATAACAAAAATCAAAACCTCTCCTCCGTATTTCTATGATCGCTAACTTTTTCGAACAATTCGTGCTCATAGGATAGACGATGAAAACTAGCAAAACTGCCACTTACCTTATTTGCTTAAATTGGAGCTACTGTGCTGAAAAATCTCTTTAAAGTGCTGTCCACTAGGGGTCTTCCTTCATCCTAATTTACTGTCTGCGGTCAAGTAGGTCACTGGAGATGGGATGGTGGAAGAAGAGATAGTGCAGGAGGGGTAGAAGTCATCCTGCTCATTGAAGTGTAGGGAGCAGAGGGGAAGGAGGAGGAGGCAGAGAGAAGGAGAGACTCACACAGACATGCCTGCAGCTTACAGTAAGGCCGCCTGCAGACGAGCGGGTCGGATCCGGCGGCGAGGACCCGACCTGAGCACCTGCAGAGACGAGCGCGTACTCACCCGCGCCCGGCGGCCCCGGCTCTTTCTCTGCGAGCCCCGCACAAAAATAGGACATGCCACGGTTTGTTTGCCGCGCGAGATTTCGCGCGGCCAAATCGCGGCCGTCTGCATAGGAGTGCGTATTGTAATGCACTCCTATGCAGGCTTTCAGTGGCGGAAATCCCGCGGGAAATCCTGCTGCGGGATTTCCGCCCGTGTGCAGGCGGCCTAAGTCAATGGTTTACTGTGTTTTAGCTACTGAAATCACATCTCCACTACTCAGTACTGCTGCACTGTCCTATATGATGAGGTTATGCCTTTTTGTATGGTTACAGAGCAGTTCTCTGTGCACATTAAGTAGCATACAGCACAGGTTCCTCCTACCAGTCCTGAGGGAATTGAGAATTAGATGTGAACTCTACAGAGGGAGAAATGGGGAACAATAGAGGATACAAGTCATATAAAGGCCAGGAATAGTGTTACTCCTCAAATGCAGACACACAACAGCTTATTCTGAAGAGTCATCAGAAAACTTAGGCATGCTTTAAATTCTTAGTCTGCTTCTCGGTCTAGTTGTCCACAATGTTACCAAATCCTTTTTTGGTTTTTCTATCTCTATGTAAATTGGGTAAAAAAACAATATAACTGTCATTAACCCTTTCTAATCCACTGTCTGACATCTGAAGACATTCTAATTGAAGGCTATACAGCTCCGATATCGGAAGACGTCCAGCAGGGTATTCTTACTGTATAATACTGGTCGCTCTGTTGTCGGGGGCCTTTCCAGCATGTCCCATACCGCGGTACTGGCTCTAGCCAGCAGGTGGCGCCATTGTAAAATGGCAGAAAGAGAAAGCCCCCTAGGATACACTGAATCTAAAATTGGATTGCAAAGGGTTAAATTACCTGAAGAATTCCATTTAATCCAGCAATCATTAATTCTGAATAATTGATAATTCAGTGCAAAATTAACTAATTATCTTCCATTTCAAAGGTCCAGAAGTGGACCAAACCATTGGGACCTTGGCTTTACAGTAGAACGGTAAAACCATTGGAAAAAGCTGTAGATACACTAGAAATCTCCCACAGAAGACCTGCGTATAGCATCTTATTGACTAGAGCATTTACCCAATATTCTATTGATCTCGCACCTTATTAGCCCAATCGTGCCAAGTTTAGGAAATTTTGTGCAAACTTTTTGAACCTTTTTTTCTTTTATTTAACACTAAAAATAATTTTTTGCAATTTTATTTTCTGGTGCTAATTTATAATTGGAGGTTTATATTTATTCCCTTCGGGCCGATTAGGCTACCCTTCATATAATACATGTTCTGGTGATTTCTTATGAATTATGCTGTGTTTTATTGAACTGATTACTTTAATCACCATTTAGTTCCCCTTTTTCTATAGCTTTCCCATAAGGATATTGGTGTATAGAAAAAGTCAATGTCATTTCAAAGGCCAGAGAGATCTATATTTCATACATCACATAAGTTGTCCTCAGTTGTGCTGAGTCGGCACTATCTGCGTGTCGCTAGTGGAGAATGTTTGCTCTGAATAATGTATTAGGGTGCCTTTCTCCTAATGGTTTATGACTATAATGAGTGCAGTTGTTACAGCAGCCATTTCCTTTCACCTCTCAGGACTCCTTCACATGAGCGTATTTGTGCCCGTTTTTGTGTGCATACATTTTACATGTGTACTACACAGAAAATAGAACCCATAGATGCCAATGGGTTCATTCTCATTTCCTGTTTTTGCATGTGCGTGAAAAAAAAGGTCCAGCTCTATTTTTCTGCGCATTTGCACCCTAAGGCTTTTTTCCCACAAGCATATATAGGCCGCCATTTTCACGCTACCATCTGTGGCGTTAAAGCTCCTGAAGAGTCGCACAAATCTAACGTTTGTGCACCCGTTCACATGGCATGGGCCCCAGCGTATATATGCCGAGGCTACCATTCTGTCGCCCCTTTCCTCTCCCTCCCCCTCACAGTCTCATTCTGCTAGGGGGAGCTCTCTCTTTGCAAGGGGAGGGGGCAGAGCCAATCGCCGCCCCGGCGTGCCTCCTCCCATTGCTGGCTGGTGACACGGGGTGGGGAGGGGTAGAGCCAGGGGCGTAACTATAGGGGATGCAGGGGATGCGGTTGAACCCAGGCCCAGGAGCCTTGGGGGCCCATAAGGCCTCTCTTCTCCATATAAGAAGCCCAGTACTATGAATAAAACATTATAGTTGGGGGCCCTGTGACAGGTTTTGCATTGGTGCCCAGGAGCTTCAAGTTACGCCTCTGGGTAGAGCCTAGCTCTATCCCCGCCCTTCCATTGTCCACAGCCAGCAACGGGAGGAGGAGGGACGGAGCGGCACTTAGCTCTGCCCCCGTCCGTCTGCCTCCCATTGCAAAGAGTGAGCGGGGAGGAGAGCAGAGGGAGGGAGTTTAGCAGTCATGCTGGTAAACTCCCATCCACCTCCATCCGCTGTCATTGGCTCCCGTAGGATCCCATGCAGTGGCTGATGTATTCTGGGCCAAAAGATAGTTCCAGGACTATCTTTTGAGCCCGACGTAAAAACGCCCGGCGCTATATTGGCCGGCCGGGCGCTTTTATGTCACAAGAATATGGCCATGTGATCTGATGCATTGGAATTCAATGCATCAGATCACAGCATATATTAGTCAGCTGTAAAAACGGCAATCGATATACGCTAGTGTGAAAGAAGCCTAAGGGTCCCTATTGAAGTCTATGGGAGGTGTGCAATTAGAGTGCATTTAAATTGGAGTGTGTTCATCTGCCGCGTGCAAATGTACTTGTCATGCATGCACAAAAAGTACAGTAAAATATGGCGATATGCGCGCAAAAAAGCCTCGTACATAGAGCAAATCCGTTGTGCTGAGGCGTATGCAGAAACTCATACGAATGTGTGAAGGAGCCCTTAGCGGCCTTTTAGATGAAATGATTATTGTTCAAAAAAAGTGAAGGATAATTGTTTAGTCTAAACACAACCGACAACCAAACAATGAATGATAATTGTTCACATTGCGTAAAAAATGATGGTCGGCTCGCTCACTAATCATTCAGCTCAAATGGCGCTCATTCAGTCCCTCTCATTCACTTATAAAGCAAATGTGAACGACTGAGTGATTTCTCATTTGAAGGAGCCAACGATGTATCTGCTGTGTAAACCGGCTGCCCGAGAGAACTCTGACCTCATTTGTCCGTTCAACTCATAAATCGGCTCTTCTTAAAGGGCCCCTATCATGATTGTTTGGATACAGATTCTTCAAATGTTACACAGATATCAAAGCGTATCTAAACTTTTTCTAATTCAGGCCAAAGATACTTTGTGCCGCTTTGATCCTTTACCTACATGCACAGCCCAGTGCAAACAGTGTTTTTAGGTCCCACCCCTCTCCGTAGCAGGCAGTCGGAGGGCATATCCAACCGGGATTTTCTGCTTTTGGCTTCTCTTTTATGGACATTATGTCAGGTCAATTCTTCCTAAAGCTATCAAGCGTGTCTCCCAACCAGGGTCAGATGTGCCACTCACAGTGAGCCTCGACCTTCAGTAAGACTTGGTGGTCTTTAATTCATTAGGCTATATTTCCAATCGCTTGTATGCCAGAAATGTACTATTCGAGTGCGTTCAGTTCACACAGGGTTAATTTTACGGCAGCTGAAAAAATCTGCAGCAAAATCATTTCCTGCATTTGGTGCCGACTTGGATGTGAGGCAGATGTCACCCGTGCAATTTAAATTAAAGGGGTGAAATCTGCTGCTGATTTACACCAAAATCTGTACCAAATTGTGTGGATTTCTATGCGGATCTGCTGTGGATTTTATCCACAGTTAATTCAGCCCATGTGAATGAATCCTTCGGTTGTGCCCACTCATCGCGGGTTTGGTAGAGATTTTCTGCAATGGAAAATCTGCACCAAAAACCTTGTCAAAATCCGCACCAAAATCCACACCAAAATCTGCACCAAAATCCACACTATATGATACAGATTTTGATGTGGATTTTAACTGGGAGCCACAGCAGACTTCCCACCTTCAATGGAAGGAATGATGCCTGCCGCAGATCTGTGTCGAAACTCTGCCTCAAATCCAGTACGGTTGAACATACCCTTAAGGGCTCACAGGCAGATATTTGCTGCGGAATCCAAGTTCGGCGTCCGCACTGCGAAACCCTGAGGCCTTAGTGAGACGGGCGTTTTTTCGCGCAATTTGCGGATCGCATGACGGATGCGCATCCGCAAATCGCGTGACCGGTGCGCGCAAGTCGCCCGCAAATCGCCCGAAAATCTGCTTCTAGCTGCGTTTCATTAGAAACGGGCCGGAGCTGTCCAGCACATTGCATTCAATGGAGACGGCAATAGAGCCAGCTCCATTTAAAGCAATGCGCTGCGGGCGAGCCCGGGATGAATTGTCGGGAAGGGCTTAAATATATAAGCCCTTCCCTGTAATTCATCCTAAAATGTGTAAAAATAAAAAATATATATGTACTCACCTTCTCCCGGCAGCTGGAGCTCCGCGCGGCCGTCCTGCAGTGGGTGTGAAGGGGGTGTGAGTCAGACCTGCCCCCTGATTGGCTCAGCGCTGAGCCAATCAGAGGCATGTCTCACACCCATTCATGAATTCATGAATGGATGTGAGTCAGACCTACCCCTGATTGGCTCAGCGCTGAGAGGCAGCAGTCACTCACCCATTCATGAATTCATGAATGGGTGTGTGAGTGAATCCTGCCTCTGATTGGTCAGGACTGTGACCAATCAGAGGCAGATCATTCAGCAGGTGGGGATTTTAAAGCCCCGCCGGCTGAATAGTGCCGAGAAGCAGTTCAGGAGAACTGACAGCGGCCGCGGCTGGACTCCGGCTGCAGCGGAAAGGTGAGTATACAAATTTTTTTTATTTTAACACATTTTAGGATGAATTGCAGGGAAGGGCTTATATATATTTAAGCCCTTCCCGACAATTCACCCCGCGCACGCCGGCAGCCCATTGCTTTCAATGGAGCGGCTGTATTGCCGGCTCCATTGAATTCAATGGGCAAACATCGTTCTTCTCTGCCACAGCTGTTACAGCTGTGGCAGAGAAGAATGATTTGTCTTCTATATGCTCTCAATGGGGTCGGCGCTGCTGCCGCCGGCCCCATTGAGCGCATATAGAGAAGAGAACAGGAATCGCAGATCGCAGATAGGTGCGATCTGCGATTTTTTGTTCTATAATTTATCGGACGAGCGCATAAAAAGCGCTCATGTGTCCGATACCATTGCAAAGCAATGGTTTTATAAAATCGCCGGACGCATGCGCATGCGCAAATCGCGGCTAAAAACGCCCGTCTGACTAAGGCCTTAAGCAGTTTCCTAATTCTAAGGACTTATTCCCACGAGTGTATATCGGCCGGCGTTTTCACGGCTGGCCAATATATGCTTCCATCTAATCAGTCCCCCTTCCCTCCCACTCACCGACTCTCTGACTCTCTCCTCCACTCTTGCATTCGCCATGGAAGGGGGCTAGATGGGGGGCAGAGCTAAGCTCCGCTCTGTCCTGCCCACTCCCATTGCTGGCTATAGACACGGGATGGGGAGGCTTAGCTCGACCCCCGCTCCACCCTCTACCATTGCAAACCACTCAGAGAGCTGGTGAGTTGGAGGGACAGCATATATCGTCCGGGCGTGAAAATCCGTGCAAAAAACGCACGTTTGAATAAGCCCTAAACGATATGCCCCAGTTCTACACTTTAAACTGATCCTTCCTTCATATATCTTATTAAACAAAATTAACAGTTAATATTCCCTTTTATTTCCACTTCAGCCTATTATTATCTATAGTCACATATTACATGGGACATACGTTACTACAGCGATAAGTGTTTGGCTGCACCAACTGCTCTTGTACTTCTTTAACTAGAGCCAAATGCCTAGCACACAAGTCAGCGCTCTGTCGTCCATTGTGAGGGGCACTCAGCACGCTTTCATGTTACATTTAGTTATTTGTATTGGAATGTCTTCGTGGCAAGTATGTAACATAGTAAAATGGATGGCTTAATCCCTGAAGGACGCGGCCCCTTTTTTTTCCATTTTCATTTTTACCCAGGTCAAAACGCTATCTTTTCTCCTTAGGGAGAGCAACTATAAACTAAGTAAGGAGACTCAAATGGCAATGCACGCTCCTCTGGGAAATATGCAAATAAGGGAGATGGAATAAATCCTCCACAGTGCCACCTAGTGAAGGAATGCTGGCACTGTGGAGGATTTATTCCATCTCCCTTATTTGCGTTTTTACCCAATGTTACAAGACCCTAACTCTTTTCTTTATCCATCAATGTAGCTGTCTGAGGGTGACTTGTATTTTTGGTTGGTACTATTTAATGTACCATATAATGTGCTGAAAAATGTAAAACAATTCCAAGTGGAGTGAAGTTTAAAAAAAAAATACAAATTCAGCCATCTTTGGGGGGGCGGGGTCTTGTTTCTACGTTGTACACACTGGAGCAAAAATGACTTCTGGAGTATACATGACTTTTTGATGGCTTTTTATTACATTTTGTCTTGGAGACAGGGTGACCAAAAAAAGTGTAATTCTGGCATTCTTTATTTTTTTCATTAATATAACATTTCTGAGCTGGTCGTTCGATCGCTCCTGCAGTATGATGTAATGCCATAGTATCACATTCAACCGCGATCTGACAGACAATCTACGCCACAGACATGGCTTGATTAGGCAATCTGTCATGGCAGCCCTGGGGGCTTTCGGAAGGCCCCCGGTTACTATGGCAACCGCACGGTACCCCGTGATCTCATCGTGGATGGCCGTTCAGGACTTCGGAACTCAATCTGGGTATTTAAAGCTGCTGTCAGAATTGACTGTGGCATTTAAAGGGTTAACAGCTCTGATCTGCAGCACCGCTAATCGGAGCTGTTGTGGGCGGGGGTCGGCAGTAAGAAACAGCCTGCACTCACATTGTATGGACAGGGATCAACTCCCGATCCCTCTCTATACAAATCCTGAGCCTCCAGAACGCCCTGTCCGAAATGTACGCCCTGTAGCGATAAGGGGTTAAAAAATGTTTGTGGCTACGGTATTGAGCTGATAAATTGATTTAGTACATTGTTAGAAAAAGCGTAAACGCAAATGTATCTCTTCTGTTCAGAAATAGTTTATATCTTCATCTCATGATATAGGGGAAGCGTATTTCATCGAGGTCTATTTACCCAAGTGCAGGTTAGTTCATATAGTTTCCACAGTCTGATGTACATTGTGCTCCTTACTCCACTTTAGTTTCCAACTATGCCTTTATCCCAAAGAAGCAAAATCGATTAAATATGGCAACATCCCACCAGGGGGCCGGTGTAAGTGTATTATGTGACCTATGGATACAGTAGCCCTGTCCATTGCCTTATATACCCTGGATTCAGTTAGACACTTCAAACATGCTATCCCATTGCTTTCAATAGGATCGGCGCTGCTGCTGGTCCCATTGAAAGCAGTGGTTTTTGGCAAACCCTGCAGCATGATTTTCGGGGAAGGGCTTCAAATATAAGCCCTTCCCTGAAAATCATCAATTAGTGGTTTAAAAAGTTTTAAAAAAATACTCACCTCTCTGCCGCTCACACGCGTCCTCCGTCTGGCTCCCCGACACTGCTATCCGGCACTTTCAGCAGGCGGGGATTTAAAAATCCCCACCTCCTGAAAGGGCTGTGCTGGTTGGCTGAGCACTCAGCCAATAACAGCTAGTGCTTAGCTATTCGCTGAGCGCTCAGCCAATTACAGATAGCGTTAGCTATTCATGAATGAATAGAACTATCTTAGCTGTCACAGCTGTGGCAGAAGTCCGCGGTATCCTCCATATCTTTTCAATGGGGCTAGCGCTGCTGCCGCTTGCCCCATTGATAAGACTGGTGATGTCCCGGCGTCATCCCGTTCTTTTTCTCGCACTGCGAGGCGAGAGTTTTCACTTGCTCTTGCAGCGCAATGGAGAAAAAAACACCAGTGGGTGTCCGCCCTAAGTCAGATATTCTTCAAATCTGATCTATAGATCTGGGTGGAAACTTGGTTGGAGACTGTCACATAGCGGGAGGAGAGGGGACGATACCTGATCCTGCCTCTGTCCCCGCTTACTCAGGGATCGACTTTTCCCAGCACACTTGTCGCCACCAACTGTCACGGTGGAGCCTCGATCGATCACTCTAGCAGTATTGCGAGCGTGGAGTCCTTACAATACAGGTGGATCTGTACCCAGCTTTCCCAGGCTTCTGCAGACCGGAAGCTCAGATCACCACCTATCCGTTCTAGCGCACTCCAGACAGGGTTCATATGGAATACCTGGAAATATCATGGAATTTTCAGATTTCTCATGAATATTTGTTTTTTTTTAATGACATTTTTTCGGAGTCTTGCTAAGAGTCGATCGCTGCTTTTTTTCACCCGTATCACTGGGAGATGACTTTTTCTTGTATTTAAGTTAATTTGGCTGTCCAAAACAATTTCTTTATTTCATTACAGTCCAGTATTGTGTTTAGCACTACGGGCCAAGGGAATAAAGAAAGTGTATTGGAGAAACAGAACTAAAAACACACAAGAATCTCAATACTCAGTCCTAAAAATACAAAAAAGATTTCAGATTGTTAAAGTGCATTGAAGTTTTGTCCTCAATCGGACTCTCGGGATTTTTTATATTAAAAAAATACGTACAGATAGTCCCCGACCTGCGAACATTCGACTTATGAATTTTGCAAGATACGAACTATCTGTCCTGCACAGTATGATGTCACGCTATGGCTCCCGCCCCCTAATGCTATGGCATGACATCATACAGTGCAGGGACCGGGCAGGCTTCTATCAAGCCTGATAGAAGCCTGTCCGGTCAGATCGCGGTTGCTAGGCAGCCGGGGGCCTTCTGAAAGGCCCTAGGGCTGTCTATGCAGAGCGCCTAGCAAGCCGTGTGCTGCATAGGCAGCCCTGGGGCCTTTCAGGAGGTCCCCGGCTGCCTAGCAACCGCACAGCGTCCCGCAATCTCATCCCCCTGAAAGTCGGGTGCAGGCTGTTTCTTACAGCGGGCACCCGGCGGCAGCAGTTCCGACGAGCCGCGCATCAGAACTGTTAACACTTTAAATACCGCTGTCAGAGCCCGCTGGCAGAACTGCTGCCGCCGGGTGCCCGCTGTAAGAACAGCCGGCACCCGACGTTGTATGGAGCGGGATCCACCCGCGATCCCGCTCCATATAACCATTTGTTCGGACGGGCCGCGATTCCACGGGAAAGCAGGAGTTTAAAACAAAAAAAAACTGTACTGCGTATGTGCGCCGGGCGGCACTTCCGTACACATCCGCAGTACAAAAAAAAGTATAAGGAAATAGCATATTATTACACAACAGGACAGTATTTTAAAATTAACAGGAAGAAAGTAACAGAAAGTTACCAGATTTGGATATCTGTCCAATGTTCTGATTGGCGGTGATCTAGAAACAAAAGTCCATATGCTGCAGCATATCTCCATGGATTGACAATTCGGATAAACAACTCACTCAATCTTAAAGCCTCCGCAGAACCGCACCACTGCCGGACGTCTCCTGATGTCATCAAGGCGGGTTGAGTATATGCAGGGAAAATCTGTAGGAAGCCAAAATTTAATATGTTGGCCATATTTCCCCGGGGGGCGCTCCAATGGGGAAGATATGATCATCATGTTTAATATCAGGAATTTACCAATCCATAGATACTAAGCATGATACATACATTAGGTCCAGGTAGAAAGATATGCCATTCAGGGTGTTTTGGGCTTCGGGCCTCAAAGTATGTGGATGTTCACTTCTGCCCAGCAGCATCTAGGTCATATTACCTCCACTTAAGTTACATAGGATTATAAATCCTATCTCAATAAGACATGTAGAGACCGATTTTAAGGCATGAATTTTGTACAGTGTTTCCATATTTTTGTCCACCCCCTGTATATTTATAGGTGAATTCTGCAATCCGAGAGGTACGGTGCTATTTACTGGTGCTTTCAGGTGTCTTATTAGTAAGATGACAAAACTATCACTCCAGCCACTAAGAATTTCTTCAGCATTACATGTAATAAAACAGAAAAAAGACGGTTAAGGGGCGATCAAATAACGATGTATAAATCCATGAGGGGACGATACAAGGATCTCTGCCAGGATCTGTTTATACCCAGGGCTGCGATGGTAACGAGAGGGCATCCGCTACATCTAGAGAAAAGCAGGTTTCATCACCAACACAGAAAAGGGTTCTTTACTGTTAGAGAAGTTAGACTGTGGAACTCTCTGCCTGAGGATGTGGTGATGGCAAAATCCATTTCTAGAGCGAAGGGATATTACAGGTTATAAATCTTAGGTTAATTATTAATCCGGGTATACAGGCAGGTAGGAACTATTAGGGGTTGATCCAGGGAACAGTCTGATTGCCATTAGGGAGTCGGGAAGGAATTTTTTCCCCAAAAGGGCTAATTGGCTTCTGCCCTTGGGGTTTTTTGCCTTCCTCTGGATCAACAACACAGGAGGATAACAAGCTGGACTAGATGGACATTGTCTTCATTCGGCCTTACGAACTATGTTACTATGTTCCATTTTGAGCAATTATAGTTCTGTTTTTCGCATTTGAACAAGTATTATATGCAGTTACGATATATGGCAACATCTCAGGCCCACCCACTAATCATCTTCAAGGGTTAGGGGAAGAGGCGCAAAGAAATTTCCTGCTCTACAGTTTCTGGTACTCTGAAAATCAAAAACAAATAGAGATGAGCGAACGTACTCGGTAAGGCCGATTTCGCAATCGAGCACTGCTATTTTCGAGTACTTCACTACTCGGGTGAAAAGATTCGGGGGGCGACGGGGGGCAGGGGGGTTGCAGAGGGGAGTGGGGGGGAGAGGGAGAGAGAGAGAGCTCCCCCCTCTTCTGCGCTGCTACCCTCCGCTCCACCACGCCACGCCCCGCCCCCCGGCGCCCCCCGAATCTTTTCACCCGAGTAGTGAAGTACTCGAAAATCGCGGTGCTCGATTGCAAAATCGGCCTTACCGAGTACGTTCGCTCATCTCTAAAAACAAAGTAAAAACTTGGGCCCCAAAACTTTTTACATAAATGTGTATGTACTAACAAAGAGCCTTGATTGCTGATAGGTCTGCATTCTTTTCTAGTCAGTAGCATTTAATAATGTTTCTATTCATTTATGTTTATATGACTCATACGATTGTAGTAAAAGCAATCATTGCATTTTAATGATTATAATTGTATATTGAAATGTGCTAATAAGGTTCAGGGAGATAGAAAATTGAAATTCATAGTTAATCAAGGAAGAGAATGAAGTGACAATAGCCGCGGTGCACAATGCTAAAATTAGTATTGTTTAGCAGTTTGTGTATGAATGTTTGAGTAAATCCTTTTTCTAGGTATTTCATAAAATAACTCAATGTTTCCATTTTCTATATAGAACATTTCTGAGGAATGAGGGTCAAAGTACCAAGCCAACGCTGATGTCTTCATAGGAAACACGTCAATCATCCGTTTATTGTAATTGTCCAATGAGGTTTCATACCTGCCCTGGTAAATCTAAATATGACTAAAGGCCCATTTAGGCGCAACGATTATCGCTCAAAATTCGCTCAAAAGCCGTCTTTTGAGCAATAATCGTTGTGTGTAACTGCACTGACATTGTGCGGTTTTTGTTATCCCATCGCTCATCGTTGTCTTTCAGCGTGCTAACGATGAGCCTTATCAGGGATTCACAGCGGGATACAGCTGATACTATTGTTTCAGCTGTATCCCACTCCCTGATAACGGGCTGGTATGAAGAATTCTGTTCTCCATACCTGGAACGTAGCGCTTGGCTGTATAACATCCGGGCGCTCTGTGCAGAAAACATCTGGGTGCAGAAGACAAGCGGGCACAGCCCACTTGTATTCTGCATCCTCCGCTGGGAGCAATTGGCTGTATGACAGCCAGGCGCTCCTAGCGGGGAAAAGCTGGATGCAGAAGACAAGCGGGGCCACCCCACTTGTCTTCTGCATCCTCCACTCCGAGCGCTGGGCTGTATAACAGCCGGGCACCCGGAGTGGGGAACAGCTGTATGCAGAAGACAAGCGGAGACATCCCTCTTGTCTTCTGCATCCTCCGCTCCAAGTGCTCGCCTGTATAACAACCGGCAGTCGGAGCAGGGAAACAGCTGTATGCAGAAGACAAGCGGGGACATCTCGCTTGTCTTCTGCATCCTCCGCTGGGAGCGATCGGCTGTATGATAGCCAGGCACTCCCAGTGGGAAACAGCTGTATGCAGAAGACAAGCGCAGACATCCCGCTTATCTTCTGCATCCTCTGCTCCGAGTGCTCGCCTTTATAACAGCCAGGCTCTCGGAGCAGGGAAACAGCTGTATGCAGAAGACAAGCGGGGACATCCCGCTTGTCTTCTGCATCCTCCGCTACGAGCGCTCGGCTGTATAACAGCCAGGCTCTCGGAGCAGGGAAACAGCTGGATGCAGAAGACAAGCGGGGACACCCTGCTTGTCTTCTGCATCCCCCGCTGGCAGCGCAAGGTAATCGATCATCTTGCACTGTAAATGACCCAACGATGATCGCTCAAAAGTCGCTTGAGCGACATCTTTTGAGCGAATATCATTGTGTCTAAATGTGCCTTTAGAATAGAATGGAACCCTGTCCAGTAGACCGAAAGGTCTCAGCAAGCAGTACACTATACCGCTATTAGAAAATAAATTAGGTTATTGAAATATATCAGTGTACTGAGCATCTGTAATCTTTCCTAAGGCTCTAGGCCTACAGCTAATGACAGCCATGTGGTATATCTTTCCGAAAGTAACTAGATTGCCAAAATTTCTCCAAGAGTCCATGCATAAGGGTTACTTTACATGGGACGACCGTCTGACATAGAAGCACCCAACAGTTTTCCTATCGCTCCTGTGCTTTAGTGGGGCGATAGTCATTCAATGAATAGAGGCAGAGCGAGCCGGAGACCTCTTCTGGCCAACCACCTCCATTCACTGTCAAGAGGCAGTTCAAAGATGAATGACTGCCTGCTTATGATGAGAGAGTACTTGATAACTAGCCGCTTCATATTAGTGAGCTGAAACATAGCGATTAGCCATAACTGACTGATATGTCACTTAGTATCATGTTGGGTTCTGTGTTTACACAAGACGATTATCTCTCAAAATCGCTTGTTTTTCAGCCAATAGTTGTCTAGTGTAAAGCCATCCTAACATAAAAGAACCCAGGTGAACTATGAAGCATACTCTCCACCAGAAACACAATCATTCATTACAACTCTAAGAACAAGAGCTGCTGTACAGCTCACGGATAGAGATGAGTGAGCATACTCAATAAGGCAAACTACTCGAGCGAGTAGTGCCTTATGCGAGTACCTGCCCGCTCGTCTCTAAAGATTCGGGTGCCGGTGCGGGTCAGAGGTGAGTTGCGGCAGTGAGCAGGGGGGGGAAGAGAGGGAGAGATCTCCCCTCCGTTCCTCCCCGCTCTCCCCCGCCGCTCCCCGCCCCCTGCCGGCACCCGAATCTTTAGAGACGAGCGGGCAGGTGCTCGCATAAGGCACTACTCGCTCGAGTAGTTTGCCTTATTGAGTATGCTCGCTCATCTCTACTCACGGACTCAAAGGAAAACATTATTTTAATAGCCAACTTTTGACTTGAACCCTATTGTGATTTTGTGGCAGAACCTTAAACAGCCAATCCTTGTTCAAAAGCTCAAATGTAACGGATCTAAAGTAACTCTTTAAACCAGTGGCAACAAAATAACTCCAAAGTCTTTGGAATGTATGATCTGCAGTGTTTGGAAGCATTTGGTTGCAGTTGTTACAAGACATGGAACAAGCAGGTTTAGGACTGATTATTTTGATACATTGTTGATATAGTTTTTGGTTAGGGTCTTTTTAGACAAGCCGATTCTCATTTGAGCGAGCGAATGATGTCATCTCTAGCTTGTTCGTTCTCATGCAGCCTGTTTAGACAGGCGGGACCAATCTTTAGCTCATTTAAACAAGAATCATTCAGTCTTTCACATTCGCCGTATAAGTGAATTAGAAAGACTGAATGAATGCTGTATAAACGGAACGATAAGTCAACAAGCCAACCATGATCTTTATGCCTGCATAAAATGTACGAAGAATGAACAGTCAGCGATCCTCGATCATCACTCAGTTGTTGGTCACGTTTAGATTGAATAATTATCATCCCTTTTTCTCATTAGAATGATTTTTTGAATGATAAAAGCACCTATAGGCATTTGGCTTATTTTGGTTGGCTTTGTTTGAAGGCTGGGGTAAAGGTCCATATGATTGCATCTCCTAAATTTAGTAGCTATTGAAGGCAAATATATATCTACAATATCTTTTGTAGACAGGGGCGTAGCTAAAGGCTCATAGGCCTGGGTGCAAAGGTTTATCTTAGGGCCCCCCCAACTTCTCTTCATTCCTTAAAGGGGTTCTGTCACTAAAAAAGAAAAATGCTATACTTATCTATTCCTCCCCCATCAGTCTACTTACCAGATCTTCACCTCCCTTATCTTCTCCCGTCTCCTGCAGTCCAGGGGGTCCCTTCAGCTCCAGCTGCCTGATTCTTCTCCTTCCTGTGAGGTTACGTACATTAGATTGGCAGTCTGCCAATGTACATTACGTCACAGCTCACAGGCCAGCAGGAGGACTGCCTATCTTCTTCAGAGATTGCTCATGCGAGCTGTCTCTGAAATAGATTACAATTCCTTCCTAGGCAGTGAAGCTACAGCACAGGGATGTGACCTTCACTGACCCAGCCGGAAGGAATTTGAGTTATGTAGCCCTCACAACAAGCTGGTCCCAGCCTGCAGTGAGCTGACCTGGGGCACTGGAGAAGCTCAACCAGGAGAAGGTGTGATAAGGGGACAGACAGGGAAGGAATAGGTAACTTTAGATAATTTTTCTTTTAATGACAAAACCCCTTTAATGCAGAGGCTTAACTTTAAGCTCCTGGGCCCCAATACAAAACCTGTAACAGGGCCCCCAACTATAATGCTTTATTCATAGTACTGGGCTCCCTATATGGAGAAGAGAGGCCTTATGGGCCCCCTAAGGCTCCTGAGCCCGGGTACAACCGCATCCCCTGCACCCCCTATAGTTATACCAGTGTTTGTAAACCATTTAGTTTGGCATATGAAATATCCTAGAAGAGTTAAACAACCATACAATACGACTCGTTGCTTTAATAAGTTCAAGCTGGAGATTAGTGTTTCTCATAAAATACAATTAGTGTAGCACATAATGCATTTCTAAAATGCAAATGTAATATCAGGCCCAGATCTAGCCTTTGGTGCCGCTTTCTTGTGCAGCGCACTCAGCTCCCTTCTCGCACTCCTCCGGCTGGCTGCCTCTATTTAATATTTATATGCCATTTTATTACTTTTGAACACAGAGGAGGATGAAATTGAACAGCTTGATTTCTGATGAACTTCAATTTTTTTGTAGCCTCATTTCCTCTTAGCAATATCAAATATGGTGAAATTGAGTAAAAATTATAATTTTATTTTTTTTTTCAAAATGGCAGATTAAAATGAAAGAAAAAAGTTGCAGATCACAGCAAGCATTTCCAGCACGTACCTGAAGCTGTGGACCACCAAGTTCACGGTGCGCTGTCCTATTGGCAAATGTGGAAGGTTGCAATTTGTTGTTGTCTACTTAAAACCAGGCAGGACATATCATAAGCTGTGCCGTACAAATGATTACTATGTTCAAGAATGGGCGGTGCAAACCGCTAAAATATAATATGGCCATTTTTTCTGTATGATGTATCACACAAATGAAACTAGACAGTACAGTGGTGCCGTGGGTAACGAGGTTAATTTGTTCCGTGATGGAGCTCTTAACCCAAAACACTCGTAAGTCAAATCAATTTTCCCCATTGAAATGGATGGAAAAGCCAATAATCCGTTCCGGATCGCGAAGTTCTCTCACTGATTTCAATGGGGATGGCGTTGCCCAATTGAAAGCAATAGGACATCCCTGCAATGATTTTCGGGGAAGTGCTTTAAATATAAGCCCTATCCTTAAAATCATCCCTAGCTGTAGTAAAAAAAATAAAAATATATATATATATATATATTTCTATATACACTCACCTGTCTGCTGTGGCTCAGGCGTGTCTAGCCACCGCTTGTTCTCCCTGCACTGCTCTGAAGCTTTTCAGCAGGCAGGGATTAAAAATGCAGGGAGAACAAGTGGTGGCTAGACATCCCTGAACCACAGTAGCAGCAGACAGGTGAGTATATATTTTTTACTACAGCTAGGGATAATTTTCAGGGAAAGGCTTATATTTAAAGCTCTTCCCCGAAAATCACTGAAGGGGTTGTCGGCAGGCCATTGCTTTCAATGGGGCCACCAGCAGCAGCACAGCCCCATTGAGAGCAAGGCTCTTAACCCAGGTTTTTGCTCTTAAATCAGATCAAAAATTCTGCAGAGAACCTGCACTCAAGTCAAAAAGCTTGTAAGCTGAGGCACTCTTAACCCAAAGTATCACTGTATTTCAATCCTTAATAGTTTATTAGCAGAGTGCATTCAATTATTATGCACATGGGAGGATGAAACAGTGTCTCTACAGCGCCACCTATTGGAAGGCAGTATACCTGCAAGTCAATGTCACACCCTTTAACAAGGTGCTGCAGAGGTATTGTTCCATCTTTCTATTTGCATATTTCCCAGGGGAGCATGGTTGGCCTTATAAGTCTCCTCATTCACCTTCTAAGTGCTCTTCCTTAGGAGAAATGATACCCTTTCGGACCGACGTCACAGGCCTCTCACTAGCCAAGCCAGGAATCTACTGCACATCAGTGAGGGCAATCAGCCTAAAACAGCTGTCTGTGCATGGTTATCTTCTCCTCCCTAGTCATTGTTACAAGGTTTGTTAAAGCTCTGACATTGATTTGTAAGACTGCTGCATTCCAATAGGTGGCGCTGTAGAGGCATTGTTGCATCTTTCCATTTGCTTATTTCCCAGAGGAGCCTTATAAACCTCCTCACACATTCTAGCTGCTCGCCCTAAGGAAGAAGGATATCCTTCCTGACCTTCAATATAGCACAGTTGATCCAGAAATACTTTAGGAGAAAATACGGTTGCTTGCACACAAAGCTGTTACCACTAGATGGCAGTATAAAAAAAGAATATTATTCATCATTTTTTTATGCATGCATATGCTACCACGTATTACGTGCGCGGGTTTTGCGCACATAATATGCAGTACCGATCTCACATTAATGTTCAATTGTGCCTTTCACACACAATGTGCAAAATGCATGTACAAAAATGATAGCGGCATGCACTATCTTGGTGCGTACTACGTGTGCATACATGCCAAGATAGTGTATGGGGAGTGTCAGCATACAGCAAGTACATGGAAGAGTGAAAACAGCCTAGTGGCAGACACAAGCCACTTTGTAACAGCCTGTTGCTCTATAGGCCTAATACAGGCCACCATAAATGTCAGCTTGCATCATGCTGTACAGAACGATGTCAGGTAATTTGACTGTCCTGCTGTTGCCCTGAATGTCCTCCACTTACACAATATTGAGCGTGGATTCAGATGAGTGTGTGGCAAAGGATCGCAATGTTCTCCCATTGCTTTCAATGCGACCGTCGCTTCTGCAATTCCATTGAAAGCAATGGGATGCCAGTAAGCCCTGCAGGGATTTTCGGGAAAGGGCTTTAAATATAAGCCCTTCCCTGAAGATCATCCATATAGTGGGTTAAAAATCAAAAAAATATATACTCACCTCTCCACAGCTGCGGGGGCTCAGGCGTGTCCAGCCTGTCTTCTCACTCCACTGCTCTGAATCTCTTTCAGCAGGCGGAGATTTAAAATCCCCACCTGCTGAAAGGGCTGTATCTGATTGGCTGAGCGCTTAGCCTATCACAGGTAGCACTCAGCCATTCATTGAATGACAGCTGAGTGCTGCCTGTGATTGGTCACAGCACTCAGCCAAGCACAGGCAGCGCTTGGCCATTCATTAAAATCCCTACCTGCTGGAACAGATTCAGAGCAGTGCAGGGAGAAGACAGGCTGGACGCGCCTGAGTCCCAGCAGCTTAGGAGTTTTTTTATTTTTTTTATTTTTAACACATTATATGGATGATTTTCAGTGAAGGGCTTATATTTAAAGCCCTTTCCCGAAAATCCCTCCAGGGCTTGCCGGCAGCCCATTGCTTTCAATGGAGCTGCAGAAGTGCCGGTCCCATTGAAAGCAATGACAGAACATCGCGATCCTCTGCCACAGCTCTTTACTCCCCGCATGGAAAATTTTCACAGGTGCGGTGGAGAGGTGAGTGTGTGTATATATATATATATATGTATATATTTCTTTTTCAATTTTTTTTTTGTAACATAAACCGTGGCTGATTTTCAGGGAAGGGCTATTATTTCAAGCCCTTCCCTGAAAATCAGTGCTGGGGTGCCGACATCCTATTGCCCTCAATGCGGCCGCTGGCAGCAGCTGCGGCCCCATTGAAGGCGATGCTGCACGGACCTGCATTCCCATGTGTTTGTGCACATACGTGGGTGTGCAGTTTTGTGCGCACCAATGTACACATACGCACACGCTCATGTGAATGCACCCTTAGTATTATCTGTTGACAGATTGATCTGCAAGTATTTCTGACAATGACTGTGTAATCCTATATTATACAGGTACATTAAAATGTAGCATCTCATGGTGAAGCTAATAATGTTTGCTAGACAAAACTGCAATAACATTCTGATGGGTTCTACTATGTTAGGAGTCTGGATCTCTAGCTCTGGGGAAGCATACTGTGTACAATATAGTTATTGCACTCAATGGGAGGCAGAAATAGACAGGCTCCGACTGACACCTCACCAGCCTCGGTGCTGTGAGAATAGTTCAAAGTGTCTGCTTCACTTTT